>NC_141687.1:380058589-380286089 GCF_964263255.1 Lissotriton vulgaris
AAAATAAATTCCTAGATGTTAGGGTGTTTGTCAAGAATAACAATATTGAAAGTAACGAAATTGGTTGCCGTTGCACTCAGGACAGTGTGAACAGTGTTAAGTAACACAAAGCAATACACTTTATACAAAATGACAGAATTATCCAAGCACAAAAACTCTCGATAGGTAAATCTTGGAGTCTTTAATGTTGCATACAGCCAGCCGACACGTGTTTCATCGCACTTGCGATTCCTCAGGGCTGAAAATGAACAAAAGTTGACAATGGAGCATGTATCTCACAGAGATCAGGTATACAATAAGACCTGGTTACATGGTCTTGCATGCTCAGTGATTGCTTCTACTAAGTTAAGTGTCTCGACAGAAGGAACTCTCAGTGATTCTTAAGTGCCACCCCAACACATCCATGTCGTACGTGTAAGACTTGACACTGTTATCTTTAGCCGTGCAGTTCAATAGTGATTTTGTGTACTAATGCGTGGGCGGATCAGAGTTATTAATGCTAGTTTTAAATTTAGAAAAGTGTTCCATTTGTGTACGACTCAGTCACACTTCATGCTCTGTGAATCTGTGAGTAGGCTAAAAAAACTCATCGCCTAAAGATATATCCGTCACATACCTAAAAGGCTGTGTTCTTGTCAGAAGGTCTAGTTATCCACAAGAAAGAGAAATAAACACATGAACCAGAAGGATCCCATTATAATAAAGTGTATTGCTTTGTGTTACTTAACACTGTTCACACTGTCCTGAGTGCAACGGCAACCAATTTCGTTATTACCAGAGTAGGTGTCTTCCTACTCCATTGAGTGGTTCAAGGTTTTTCCACTCGCCGTCTTGCACCTTAATAGTCTATAAGTTTATACCGATGTGCGTATATACGGGCAGTGCACCCAAAGTCTAACTGATCAAAAGCCTTTCGCAGCTCTAACAATATTGAAAGTACCCTGTATCGGTAACCGACTTCTGTAAACATTACCTTACACGCGACCAGCTCTCATCTAAAACATCTCATTGCTAGCATTCCCTATGGAGAAATCCTAAGGTTAAAACGTATATGCAGCAGTGAAGAAGAATTTAATAAGTGTCAAGCTGAGCTGGTATGCAGACTTAAAGTCAGGGGATATTCAGAAAAGATTCTGAAAGATGCTATAGATAAGGCTATGACTAGAACAAGAATCAGCCTATTTTAACCTGAAATAAATATTTCACAGGTCCCTGACACCGTGACTGCCTATAGAACTAGTAACACTCCCAGATTGATTACTACGTACAACAGGGAGGAGCGCCAAGTGAGGGCAATAGTGAACAAACATTGGCCGATAGTACTTACTGATAACGTCCTCCGTGGTAAAGTAGTAGAGAAACCTATCATTACTTTCAGGAGGAGTAGCACTTAGGGGTCTGTTCTAGATCGGGTTTCGCCAGAATTAAAGAAGGTTACTACTTGGCTAATACCCATGAAAGGGTTTTAAAAATGTGCCACTTGTCGTGTTTGTAAATTTGGTTGCAAAAGGTCTGCATACTCCACACCATTCAGTCCAACTCCTATTTTGATTTGAGGAACATACAACTGTAAAACCGAATATGCGGTATATGTCTTGACGTGCACCTGTGGGCTTAACTACGTTGTTAGTACAAAGGTACAGGTGCACATCAGAATTTTGCAGCATATTAGGGCCATTCTCCACAGTGATGCAGCATATCCTGTGGCTAGACATTTTAAAGAACTCATGCTAATGATATTAACTGCCTGAGTTACTATGTATTGGATGCTGTTGCCAAACACAGAAGGGGTGGCAACAGGGAACGACAGTTACGGCAGTTGGAAACAAAGTACATTCTTGAGTTCGATTGTAAATGGCCTAACGGGTTGGAGGACATGCGCAATTTTCTATAAAAAAAGATTTTTTTATTATGTTTTGGGTGAGATAAGAAGCATGTGTCTGTTGTTTCTTGAATAATCAACATTGTAGAGTGTAAATAGTAAATGAGGAGTGGCTCTGTTGAATTCTATGAATTTCCGGGTTTTATCAACTGTATAATGTTCTTCTTTCCCTCTGATTTGATTTTTAATTGAACCTATTTTCTTTGTAAGGTTGAATATGTTTGATATTGGCTGTCTTAATGAATATCATGTCCTTTATGGACATTTTTTATTAGGGAGTAACTGTTTTAAAAATATATACCAGTATTCTAAGAATCAGAAAATCAAATTATGAATTGCATATACGTTGTCTATTCCAGCACTTTATATTTATATATGCACTATTTTGCACAATACGCACCCATTTTGCACTATTAACAAGGTAAAAAGTATTTTTGCTCATATAAGTGGCATACAGGTCTTTACCTCTTTACATGATGGAATTTGGATTTATCCGGTGATATTTTATTGTAGATAATAAGACTGTACAATTGTAGGCAGTGTTTGGATTTATCCAACAAGATTTACGTAAAAATTATTTTTATTTTTACAGAAATATGACATTTATGCACATAACATGTTTTATATTTATAGTAACATGTTTAATACGGAGATTGTGCTATATGTAGCCACTCTGCCTACTAATAAGGGAACTACAGAACTACTTTTGTGGCACATCTAGTCTTTTGTCTATACATATTATCATATGACCTGTGATGTCAGACAATGGGTGTGGTTTTTGGTAATTTTAAATGGTGGATGGCGTTTTCACTGTTTAAACGTGAACGAGGGCTTCAGGGCTCGAAACGCGTTGTGTGTGTTGGGTCTCTCTGGTCACGGTTTACAAACTACACGGTTTGTAAACCATGACCAGGGACTGGTAAAATCTGAAACGCGTAGGTGGGGAAAACCCACAGGAGAATAAAGAAACTAAGCGCAATTTGAAGTGGAGTGCGGCGTCTTGAGTGAAGAAACTTTTGCTATAGCAATTATCAGCGAGGCTGTCCCGATCCTCGCCGCCAGCACCAGCCGAAAGCTGCTCCCCCCGCTTGGGACATTTGCTCATATATAAAATCAAAATGTTGCATGACTTCCCTTTGACTAAAGACATCTGATGAAGACAGTCGTTGAAATGCATTATGCAGTACCTACCAGCAAATAAACGATCTTTCTCTAATCCCCGCTGTGTCCTCTATGGTTTCTTTGTGAAAAGTTGACTGGTGGTGTGAAATTACCGCGGAAGCCAGCCAGCCGCGTGTGGAAGGACCCGCTTGCAAGTTGCCCGAAGAAAGTCTGGCGCTTTGTGCGTTCCCAATGAACTTGGTTGTTACTTCGGACCGCCTCACAAACCATCCCAGCAAGTGGTTATTGCCTGGTGGCAGCCCGGATCTGACGGGGGAGTAAACGGACACTGACCTGTTGCTCCGTGACCGTGCTGGGGGAATCAAGTGAGGCAGAGCGTAAGTGGACCCAAGGGAGATCGTTTGGCAACAATTGGACATTTTTTCGGGAAAAACCAGCAAACCTCGAAAATGGCACAGGCAGCGTGAACAGGAGTTAGAGCCCCACAGAAGACAAATGGTACTCTGGTGTCTTCTGGGATAGGTAGTCTTCAACAACGGACTACGCAACAAACTATTGACTGTGAATGGGGGCCAGCTGTACTCGGAACATATGGGAGGAGCCAAGAAGGTTTAAAATCAAAATGTTGCATGACTTCCCTTTCACTAAAGGCATCTGATGAAGACAGTCGTCGAAATGCATTATGCCGTACCTACCAGCAAATAAACGATCTCTCTCTAATCCCCGCTGTGTCCTCTACGGTTTCTTTGTGAAAAGTTGCCTGGTGGTGTGTGTGTGTGTGTGTGTGTGTGTGTGTGTGTGTGTGTATATATATATATATATATATATATATATATATATCTGTACACAAAGTGATCCTTCAGCCCTCTGGACGCGCTCAGCAGTGTGTGCTCTGCCTAGGGGTCGGATCCTGACCCAGGAAATTTTTGGAAAACAAAGGAGGCGGCACAATCAGGATGTCTTTGTTAAGCCTTATTTATTTCAAGACTTTCACCCCACCAACGCGTTTCAGCCTCACACGGCCTTGCTCACGGTTGGTTAGTCCCTCTACAGTGTTTCTATTTATACTGGCCCATAGTTAGCCAATTATGAGGCATTATGGGATATGTAGTTTTTGTTACATTTTAAGTGAAAAATTAAAAATTGAAAGAAAAGAAAGACTTGGCATGCTTATTAATTTCATCATGTTGTTAGTAACATAATATAATTATCATAATTCTGGGTCTAGTACCCTAGTCTTTTCATGATGTTCATAGTTTCATCTTTGAAAATATGGGGTGTAGTACCCTATTTTCTTCTGAGGTTTTTCAATCCAGGTGAATGTGCAGGTCTTCCCCAAAGTTCATCCCCCTTGGGTGCTTGGTGCGGAGTCTGATGATCATCCGCGACTCCATTTGTCGTAGTCTGCGGACCATGTCTCCCCCTCGTTCCATTTTGTCCAAAACTTTTGCACCAAAGAAATGCATTTGCCTCCAATCTCCATTCTGGCATGTGCTCATGTGTTTGGCAGTGGCATATTGCATGTTGGAGTTTTTTACTGCCCTTATATGTTCTAAGATTCTTTTCTTCAACATGCAGGTCGTGCTCCCCACTATCCATTTATGACAGTTGCTCCCGCGCGCAGCGTTCACGCGCAGCGACCGCGTCCAATCCGCGCCGAAGGTGCGCCAAAGGTAAGCCCGTCTACGCCCGTCCGCGCCTGGACCGCGCCCAGCGCCAGACCCCCTGCCCCTCGCGCTGCCCAGCCCCCCGCATTACCTACGATGCCGCCACCCTCCTAGCCCTTAACCCCGGTCGCGCCCTCAACTGCGTCCAAGCCGCTCCTGGACGCACCCATGGACCGTTCTCCTGCAAATTTAGCGGCACCGACAACATCTCCGCTACGACCACACCACAGATTCCCGACCCCAACCACCTAGAATGCATCCTTCTCAACACCCGCTCGGTCCACAGGCACGCCATTGACCTTTGGAACCTACTAGACACCATCTCTCCTGACGTCGCCTTCCTAACGGAAACATGGATGAACGCTTCCTCCGCCCCTGACATCGCCATCGCTATCCCTGATGATTATAAGATCACACGCAAAGACCGCACCGACCATACAGGAGGTGGAATCGCTATCGTCCATAAGAAAACAATCCGCATCTCAACCAGCTCTGATGCCAACCTCGCCAACTCCGAACACCTTCACTTCCAGATCCACATCGACCCCAAGACCACACTCAGAGGCACCCTCCTCTACAGACCACCAGGACCACGCGCAAAATTCAGTGAAGACATCACGGACTTCATCACCCCACACGCGCTCCCCTCCAAAGACTACATCCTTCTGGGAGACCTCAACTTCCACCTTCCCACCGCAACACCGCCACCCTCTTAGACAACCTCGCCAACCTCGGACTTAAACAACTGGTCACTTCCCCCACCCACATCGCAGGTCACACTCTCGACCCCATCTTCACCTCCAGCAACCATGTCTCCTTCAGCCACACTACAGATCGCCTCTGGACTGACCACAGCTGCGTTCACTTCACCTACAACAAGCCGAAACCCATCATCCACCTCCAACCAACTCTACAAAGAAACTGGAACAAAATCACCACAGAGCAGATCTCCACATCACTCCTTCAAACCTCCCCAGCCCTCTCTTCTAACGCCAACGAAGCCGCCTCCAACCTCACCCTTTGGTTATCCAACACCGCCGACACCTTAGCACCACTGAAAAAACGTCAACACAAACTTGGCATCAAGAAGGCCTCATGGTTCAACGACGACCTCAAGAAATCCAAGAAACTGTGCCGCTCCCTTGAAAAGGCCTGGAAAAAAGACCCATCCACCAGCAACAAGGACGCCTTCAAAAGCGCCATCCGCACTCACCACCAACTGATCCGAAAAGCCAAGAAAACAGCATTCAAAGATCGACTTGACAACAACGCCCACAACAGCAAGGAACTTTTCAACATCGTCAAGGAATTTTCCAACCCCTCGGCCAACTCCAACGACATCACCCCCTCTCAAACCCTCTGCGATTCCCTAGCCTCTTTTTTCCACAACAAGATTGCTGACATCCACAACAGCTTTGACAACCAACCCGGAAACCAACCCACCCTACCATCAACTGACCATCTTCCCCCCGTTAACACCCTTAACGCCTGGAACCCAATCTCCACTGAGGACACCATCCGCCTGATGAATTCCATCCACTCTGGATCCCCCACAGACCCATGCCCCCACCACATCTTCAACAAAGCAGACTACGTCATAGCTCCGCACCTCCGAGACGTCATCAACTGCTCCTTCAACTCCGCTACCTTCCCAGAAGATTGGAAACACGCTGAACTCACCGCCCTTCTGAAAAAACCAACAGCAGACCCCACCAAACTCAAAAACTACCGCCCCATCTCGCTTCTTCCATTCCCGGCCAAAGTCATCGAGAAAGCTGTCAACAACCAGCTCGCCGCCTTCCTCGAAGCCAACAAATCACTCGACCCCTCACAATCTGGCTTCCGAGCCAAACACAGCACTGAGACCGCCCTCATCGCAGCAACAGACGACATTCGAACTCTACTGGACAATAGAGACACAGTCGCCCTCATCCTCCTCGACCTCTCTGCAGCCTTCGACACAGTCTGCCACAGCACCCTTTTACAACGCCTCAGAAACATCGGAATCCAAGGAAAGGCACTGGAGTGGATCACCTCGTTCCTCACCGGAAGAACCCAGAGAGTCCGCCTACCACCATTCAAGTCCGAGGCCTCTGAAATCATCTGCGGCGTACCACAAGGATCCTCACTCAGTCCCACCCTCTTCAACGTATACATGAGCCCCCTCGCGGCCATCGCCCGCCAACACAACCTCAACATCATCTCTTACGCGGATGACACTCAACTGATCCTATCTCTCACCAAGGACCCCAGCACCGCTAAAACTAACCTACACGAAGGAATGAAAGAAGTCGCCGAATGGATGAAACAAAGCCGTCTGAAACTGAACTCAGACAAAACAGAAGTCCTCATCTTAGGTAAATCCCCCTCTGCATGGGACGACTCCTGGTGGCCGGAAGCCCTCGGAAATGCACCCATCCCGACAGACCACGCACGGAACCTTGGCGTCATCCTGGATTCTTCACTCTCAATGAACAGACAAGTCAGCGCCGTATCCTCTTCCTGCTTTAACATTCTTCGCATGCTCAGAAAAACATTTCGCTGGATCCCCTCCGAAACAAGGAAAACAGTCACCCACGCTCTAGTCACGAGCCGACTGGACTACGGAAACACCCTCTACGCAGGTACCACCGCTAAACTCCAGAAGAAACTACAACGAATCCAAAACGCCTCAGCCAGGCTCATGTTAGACATCCCACGCAACGAACACATCTCTGGTCACCTTAAAGACCTCCACTGGCTACCCGTCAATAAGAGGATCACTTTCCGACTGCTTACCCACGCACACAAATCACTCTACGACATTGGACCAGATTGCCTCAACTCCCGACTGTCCTTCTACACCCCCTCCCGCCAACTTCGCTCTTCCAGCCAAGCCTTCGCCACTGTACCTCGCATCAACAAGACCACCATGGGAGGCAGATCCTTCTCATACCTGGCTGCCAAAACATGGAACTCTCTCCCCGCTTACCTTCGCCTCACCCAGAATCACCTAGCGTTCAGAAAGCAGCTTAAAACGTGGATATTTGACAAATAATCCACCTCCCCTTCCTAAGCGCCTTGAAACCCTCTGGGTATGTAGTGCGCTATATAAATGTTTTGACTTGACTTGACACTTACATTGAATTATGTAAACAACATTTTTGGAGCTGCATGAAATTTGTTGTTCTATTTTCATGGACTTGCCGTTTGGTTCCTCAATCATTTTCATGTCAAAATTGATCTAAAAACACGAACCCAAAACTGATGGAACAACCGAAAAAAACTGAAACTAATGCTCCTCCAAGACTAATAGTGACCTACAGCAAAGAGAGTTCAAACATTGCCCGAATAATGAAAAAATATTGGCATGTTCTAACAAAAGATCCTGACATTGGAACCACTATTGGAAATGCTCCTCTAATAACATATAAAAAGAACACTTCATTGAAAGACTTACTAGTTAAGAGTCACTTCCAAGAAAAACCAAAACAGAATTGGCTAAACACGCAACGTAATGAATTCCAACCCTGCAATTCTTGTAAGGCTTGCAAAATTGGTAAAAACATGAAAATGATTGAGGAACCAAACGGCAAGTCCATGAAAATAGAACAACAAATTTCATGCAGCTCCAAAAATGTTGTTTACATAATTCAATGTAAGTGTGGAATGAAGTACGTGGGGACCACGACCTGCATGTTGAAGAAAAGAATCTTAGAACATATAAGGGCAGTAAAAAACTCCAACATGCAATATGCCACTGCCAAACACATGAGCACATGCCAGAATGGAGATTGGAGGCAAATGCATTTCTTTGGTGCAAAAGTTTTGGACAAAATGGAACGAGGGGGAGACATGGTCCGCAGACTACGACAAATGGAGTCGCGGATGATCATCAGACTCCGCACCAAGCACCCAAGGGGGATGAACTTTGGGGAAGACCTGCACATTCACCTGGATTGAAAAACCTCAGAAGAAAATAGGGTACTACACCCCATATTTTCAAAGATGAAACTATGAACATCATGAAAAGACTAGGGTACTAGACCCAGAATTATGATAATTATATTATGTTACTAACAACATGCTGAAATTAATAAGCATGCCAAGTCTTTCTTTTCTTTCAATTTTTAATTTTTCACTTAAAATGTAACAAAAACTACATATCCCATAATGCCTCATAATTGGCTAACTATGGGCCAGTATAAATAGAAACACTGTAGAGGGACTAACCAACCGTGAGCAAGGCCGTGTGAGGCTGAAACGCGTTGGTGGGGTGAAAGTCTTGAAATAAATAAGGCTTAACAAAGACATCCTGATTGTGCCGCCTCCTTTGTTTTCCATATATATATATATATATATATATTACCTACTGGCGATTGCCAGTAGGTAGTTATAGTTAGGACCTTGTTTCTATTCGAAAAGCATTTCTTCTTTTCTTCTTCTTTTCCCAATAACTTTGGCGCCCATTGACGAATCTTCGCAAAATTTTCAAAACTAGTGGGGCGCTCAAAGCAGCTCCTGTCTTGAAAGTTTTGGGGTAAATTGTCAAGCAGGGGCTGAGAAAAAAGGGGGGTCCCAATACGCATTTTCCCCATGTTATATATATATATATATATATATATATATATATATATATATATATATATATATACACACAAAATAAATACACAAATAAAAAAATAAAAAATATATCAATTAATGTAGCCAATAAATAGACTATGAAACATGTTAAACCACACAAGACACATTTACTAAAAATAGTGTAAACAAATACTATAAAATATATTTAACCAATATTAAGAAAAGTATTCGAGTCTGGGAATAGTATATCTAAAATTCCCACTTCAGTTTATGTAACAGTAGGGAAAGTGTTGGACTTCTGAGGAGTTGGAATTACCATTCTAGTGTGCGCAACAGTAAGGAAAGTGCTGGATTTCGGAGGGATTAAATTTAATATTCCACCTCCAGTCTAATCAACTCCAGGAAAAACAATAGACTTCAGAGGGATTACATGTACTATTCCCATTCCAAACAGCACAACAATAGGGAAAGTGTTGGAACTCGGGGGAGTTAAATTTCCTATTCCTAATCCCACTTCAGTCACCGCACCAGTAGGGAAAGTCCTGGAACTCAAAAAGGTTACATTTACTACTCCCACTTCAGTGTAAGCATCAGTAGGGAAAGAGTTAGACTTCGGAGGGGTTAGGTTTACTATTCCGACTACAGTCAGCTTAACAGTAGGGAAAGGGTTGGATCTTAGAGTGGTTACATTTGCTATTACCACTTTAAAAAGTGTAACAGTAGAGAAAGTGTGGAACTTTGGACAAGTTAGATTCATTATTCCTACCCCAGTCTAAGCAACAGTAAGGAAAGTAGTTTTTCAAACGCATTACACATCACCCTATTAATGTAGAAGAAATATTAAACTCTTAATGTAAACATTATTAATTAACATTAACATAAATATATTATTTATAAATGTACATAAAAATATATATATGTATGTGTAAATATATGTATATCAAAAAATTACATATATAAATTAAAAAGAAAGGGAAAAAATCTAAGTACATATGATACATTCAAATTCCAAAAAGATGATAAAATAATTAATAATAGAGTTCATTTCAATTAATACATAAAAACAGTCCAGTTAGAAACACAGACGCACTGCATTGAGCCCCGGACGGGGGCCTTACAAGCAGGACATTGTCTTCCTCAGCACAGAACATGTGTTACTCCTGCGGGTGCCGGGGAACTACAGCGACCCGAGGGCTGAGAGGCCAGAGAGATACAGCCGCACTGCATTCAGCCCTGGGTGTGAGCTTTCAAAGGAGGACATTGTCTTCCGCAGCGGAAGACTCACCCAGACCTGGGCAAGGCCAAGGGAAGCCCATCCATGCCCGTTGGAGCCTAGGCTGGGCTATCCCTCTTGGCCCCTTCATGAAGGTAGTGGGGATTCTGGTTGGGACATTATTTGAAGTTGGATTTCTTTTGCCATCTAGTTTCTGATCACCCTACTTGAAGCTAACCCTTGTCTGTGCTTTATCTTCCTGGGGTGTTAGGTCGCTCACTTATTTCTCTTTGCAATGATAAAGAAAAAAAGCACTGTAATCCAAATGGCATCCACCCCACCAGTGAAAAGCACTTCAATCGATTGTATGCTGGAAAAGGCCATGGGGTAATAAGCATGGAAATTGTGCTTACAAAGAGGAGGCTTTAGTTGGATATGGGTACAATACCCCCTGCTACTGTCACAGAGGGGAATTTAGGATATTCCCTTCTCGTGGTTTCGGGGAATAGTCGGCTCAGTAATGGTGCAAATGGCGGTAAAGCATCTTCTGTCTCTGTTGGTAACTCTGATACTACCACTTTATTCTCAGACCAAGCATCTAGTTCCCCTCTCCCAGCCAATACGAGAACAAAAGGAAGAAATCCGTAGCAAACAAAATACATTACCAGCTACAGCAACGCAGGCCAGTCAAACTGAGGGTGTGGATGCAGTCCCTTTTAGAAACGTACTTTCCAGTGCATTTTCTCCCCTGATAGGGGCTTTGGGGTCTACAGCTTCAGGTCAACATTGTGCTGAAAGGGTCATGGACATTTAGGGGTCTATTATCATATTGGGCGGATCGCCACAGCACGTATGGCAGTGGCGATCATCCCACCATTTCCCACCGCCCGCCTCCCATTCCCCCCGCCAAGTTAAGATGTCGACCGGGCGGAAAAGGGGCTGAATATGGTGGCGGTGTCTGTCCATATTACAATACAGGCGGAGAAGTGCCATTCCATGGCGGCGCTGCCGCCATGGAAAGGCATGCAGTTTCTGAATGCCACGTTGTGCATGCAAATGCACAATAAGCCGTTTTTGCATTGCGGCGGGTGCTGCTGAAAGCACCGCCCGCCGTAATGTAAAAAATGCGGGATGTGCCCTGCAAAGTGGCGGGCGTATCCTAATCTGCATCACGGGACCGCCGCACATATGGAGGGCGGTCCCTTTTTCCGATAGGGTGGCATCATAGTAGACCCCTTAGTGTAATAAAATCTATGAGCTTCGCATGGGGGCATTTTCCCCTCTTATTGAGCAGCTGAAAGCTCTTGAGTTACAAAGTGCACCTTGGTCTGACAAATACAGTGAAGCGGAGTTTGCCAGCCACAGGACACATTTTATAAGTCCTTTTCTATACCTCAGCTCCTCCATGGCAGGTCTGGGATTCTGCACACTCCAAAAGCATCTGAAGGGACTTCTTCTATTTGGCCTGCCAACAGTCTGCCTACCGTGAAGCCAAGGGATAATGCCTCCTTGGGGCTGTGCTCTCATGCATCAGGCAGGCCTAGAACAAACTTAATGGGGAGTGGTATTTCAGCAAGTATGTGTTTGCAGGGGGATTCGCGTAATGAGTTGCAACCAGGTGCAAATCATCCCAAAATCTATATCCCACAAGCAGCGTACCCCTATGTGGCTATTCTGATTGGAGCACACTTTTGTGTAGGGGCAGACTTAGTCCAACAAAGGGAGTATCTCACTTTCTTTGTACCTGAGGCGTCAAGTAAATTATTTTTCATTTCCATCCTCTTCAATGGGAGAGATCTTTATTGTTGCGTTTTAGGGCTGGCACGGTGGTGTGGCTTTTGAACTTCCCAGGTACTGGTGGCTCCTCGAGGTCAACGATACCGGTTTGTCCCTGTGATGGACTACCTGACCAGGCCATAATGCATTTCTTTTTGCCAATTTTATAAAATGTATTTTCTCCTCTTTATTAAGCCAATGTTAAAATTCCTAAGGCTATGCTAGTGCAGGAATGCTTTGTATTTCCTTCAATTTTTAAATGTCGTGGTGTGTTTTACAGTGTTTCCTCATTTTTAAAGCAGCGGTAAGTTGCAGAAAGTCGATGGATTGCTATGTGCAATAAGACTTTTTTCCCTTTTTAGGGCCCGATTATGAGTTTCATGGTGTTGGAGTGGGCCGCCATGCCACCACCCCGCTTCCACACCACCAAACTCATTTGCACACCGCCCGCCAGATTACGAGTTAATTCATGGTTTGGTGCGCGGTGCTTTTGACAGTCCCAAGCCGGTGCCTGCTTCAAAGGCACTGCAAAGGGGGTGCCAAAGCACATTCCTGCATGGCATGGATTATAAAGTCCATGCTGTGCAGGAACTGTGGGTGCATGCAGACAGGGGGCACATCATGTCAACCCCTGCATGCATCCCCTGGCCCAGAGGCAACGGAGGGCCCTGCAGGGCTCCTTTAGTTTTCGCACAACCATGAAAACTGTGGCTGTGAGGAAACACACAATATGCTTTGTGGTGCCACAGCAGTTTCACCAGAATATTGCTGGGGCAGCCCGCCGCACAACAGCTGAGGGATCAAGAATACCCAGTGGTTGCGGCGGCCTGTGGCGGTGGGAACACTACATTCGTAATGCGACTGTTGGAATGCCAGTGCAGCGGTTCCTGCCACGACACTGTGAGTTTGGCTGTCCGATGGCCTGCCAAACTCGTAATCAGCCCCTTAGACTTTAATGATATCAAATGTGGGAGGTGCTTTGAGAAAGCTATGCTTATTCTGGGGGGATTGGGGTAGGAAAAGTAGTCAGTTTAATGCATTTGGTGGATTTTTATTGCTGTTTTTTAATGTTGATTGGTTATTTTATATATGATCTTATGTGAATGTATTATATGAATGTTTTTATTTACAAATAATTTCTGACCTGTCTTTTTGCTTAATTTCAATTAATAGATAAAAAACAAATCAAATAACAAATATCATAGGATAAACAGTTACCTTAAAATAAATGTTAAAAAAATAAATAAAAAAATACATACATTACCAATTAATAAATTACTTATGAATATACATTATAATTAAATATATATATATATATATATATTTTCTTCCCAACCAGCTCATCCAAAAAAAGTAGCACAGCAATTAAAAATACTTATGTAATATGCATAACGTAAATTTAACTGTAGAACAATTGCACAATTATTGATAACGTAATTAATTTACAGTAAGCAATCAAACAATAATGTAACACAAAAAATCAACATTAAACACAGCAGCCCATACCTAAAATATAACAATAATAAATCAGTATTAAACATTTTAGATAATTGATAATCAATTAAATAATTAACAATTAATAAATAATAGTACATTATTACTTAATTACCTTGCCACCCTAGGCCTGTATAAACCCAATAGCCCGCACCTAAAATATAGCTAAAGTAAATCAGTATTGTTTCATAATTAATAATACAATAAATATTTAATTAACAATAATTCATTGTTAATTATGACTTAACTTCCCACCCGATACCTATACCAACCCAGCAGCCCACGCCTAAAATATATCAAAAATAAATCAGTACTAAACAATTTACTTAATTAATAAATTCAATTATTCAATAATAATTATTCATTGTTAATTAATTACTTAATTAACTTCCCACCCTATACCCTTAAAAACAGTAGCCCGCATCTAAAATATAACGAAAATGAATCAGTACTAAACAACTTTGACAATTAATAATCATGACATTATTAACAATTAATAATTGTAAATTATTACTTAATTAACTTCCCACCCTATGCCTATACAAACCCAGCAGCCTGCACCTAATATATAACAAAAATAAATCAGTGCTAAGCAATTTACATAATTAATAAATTAAATAATTACCAATTGTTAATTATTACTTAATTAAATCCCCACCCTATCCACCTACGAACCCAACACAACACTATAAATTACTTATAATAAATAGAAACTTCTAAACACTTAAAATTACAAACTATATATAAACATAATAATAACATTATACAAACAGTAGTAATGCATAAAATAAATATATTGACTAAAACAAAATAAAATAATTAAATAAAAAACGTTCTTTTTTTCAGATATATTACTGAAAAAGATCTCAAAAGATCTCAAAAACAAAATGCTTAATTAAAAACGATGTAACTCGCCCAAAATAAAAGTCTTGACGAAAATATTTTTGCATTACAATATTTTTGAATCATGATATTTTCTTTTCAAGTTTTCTATCTTCTGAATTTTTTATCTCAATATTTTGTCTAAATATTGGCATTACAGAACTAGGGCTGCGTCCTAGTTGGGGCTGGGGGAAGAGGTTGAAAAGGAGGAGGGAGGGAGAGGAAGGGCTGGTGTTCTTCCCGATCTCTGCCTCTTTGCTGTCTGCAGAGTGGATCAGTCTGTAAGTGCTGCTGCAGGCTGTATTTCTGTCCACCTCGAAAAGAAAACTCACGGCTGAAACCTTATAGTCTGTATTGTCTGTAATTTTTCAGTTGAGTTTGAAATCCTAAGGATCTAGCTGCTGCTTCACTGTTCTTAAATTTTTCAAGAGCCGAGTCAGCCTTCTCACCAAAACGGCGGGAACCATCAGAAAAAGGTCAATTTCAGTAGATGGGACATCCTAGGCGGAGTTCCTGAGCCAAGCATGTTGACAAATTGATACAGATGTATCCATAGCTCTGGCTATCGAACTGTCTGTATAAAAGTCTGATTGGATAATTTGCTTGTCCGCATGTAACCAACTCTGAAAAGTGTACTCTAAGATCTTCCTAGAGTCTAGGAAGGACTATGTGGGCAACATGTAATAATCCACAAGCTTATCTTCCGAGTAGGTGGCGTTGAGAGATTTTAATGCCATGCTGCCTGCTGAGAAGGTTTTCTTTGTGAAATGCTACATCTTTTTAGCACCCTGACGTGGTAGTCAGAAATGACCCTGAGGTCATTTTCGATGAGCAGGAGGCCTGTACCACAATACTTTTGGGAGATAGATGGGCTGATAGGAAGGTAGGTTTAAGTATTCTTCCAACGAATCTAGAGACTGCTGTAGAGGTCGTTGGTTTCTCCCAGACAGCCATAACAGGTTCAATGAGTGTCTCTTTGAATGGGAGGCGAGGGTCTGTGATGGACATTTGGCCCTCACAAACTCTGCATGGTTTGAACCCGGATTTGTTCGGTTGAGACATTTTGACGAGAACTGCACCTAAATGTGAATAAAGTGAGAGAAATCATCGAATAACAATTCCTTTTCCTGATGAGGGTTAGTACGGAATGCGTTAATAGCGTGGAAAAAAGGAATCTGAGGTCAGCATGCCAAGGAAGGGGGTGCTTTATGGCTCGGCTGATGTCATGTGGTGCCTTGTGCACAGCCAACCTGGAACAAGCATCCCCTACCTGCGTGGGAGACCTATTGGAAATAAGGTTCTGGATCAAGTCAGGTACCAGGGATATTCAAAATGTGAGGAGTCTTCAGATAGATTTATGCATCAGTAATGTATTCATATCGACCTGTGAGATCCACTGTTGAAATACGAAATTACCCAAGTTCAATATCTAAGGCATATAGGTTGCTCTTGTTGTATCAGTATAAGTAGTAGGCAGGAAGGCATAGTCTAGGGTGGCTGTGGAAGCTATAGGTTGCTCTTGTTGTGCAAGTAGCAGGCAAAATGGCACAGTCTAGGGTAACAATGGAAGCTATGGGTCACTAGGCAGTCTAGAGTGACGAAAGTACTATGGATGAGTCTAGGGTGGCCTTTGAAGTTATAGGCCACTCAGCAGGCTAGAGTGACAATGCAGCAGATATTCTCTTTAGGATGCTCATGGGGGTATGAAACTCTGGTTGTCACAGTCTGGAGTGAATATGGAGCTATGTGGCAGGCTATATTGTAGGATAAACAAGGGACTACGGAAAGTTAATATCAATAATTTCTCGGCCAGATGCATATTCATGTTATTCTCAGCCCATTGGCCAACTTGATGTCCCATTTGCAAAGAATGTCTGCACTGAAAGCTATGCAGTCCACTTTGTAATATGCATTGCAGAAATGCAAACAAACTCAAACAAGTATAGGGCAATACCATGGTGTATCCTTTAATATACTTTCATACACACACCTTCACATATATATGCTGTAAGAAATTGTATTATTATTTGCAATAGGTGAGAGTGAACCCTTAAAGTTACTAAAATAACCTGAGCTCAAACTCCTAGTAGCTATGGCACACAGAAGACAGGCTAAACTTAGGGCAATGTGTTAAGTATTTATGCAGCCCCAAAACAGTGATGAAAAATACAATAAAAATCCCAAATTAAATTAGAAAAAAAGAGTAAAAATCAGGATACAAAATAACACCAAATTGACAAAAATCCAAGGGGAACCGAAGATAAGATAATATATGATTTCTTTACTGTTTTAAGTCAGAATAACACCAGGAAACACAACTGCCAATGACAGTCAATGGTTGCAGAAGACTGAGACCTAGGCACAATTTGGCACCAACCGCCATGAAGCGGGAGTGGGATACACCAGCCATGCTTGTCCTGGTTAAAGATTTTACTTTCTGACCCAGTCCACCACAGGAGTCCACATCTGAAGTCCCCAAAAACCTCAAGCGAGGCACTTAGAGACTCACAACATGTCATGCAAAGGCCAACTGCAGGGTCCCGTCGAAGTCACTTGTCACTGGCCATCTGGGTAGATGCAAGAAAGGCTACTAGCTTGATTAGTAGGCCAGCCTTATGACTCATGGAGTCCATGTCTTTGTCTGGGGTAATACAGGGAGCAGGTCCAGTCATTCAGGGCTCCTCTCAGGTCACAGAAAGCAGGTCCAGTCCTCTTTTGATTTTCAACAAGTCCAGGAAGTGTTCTGAAGTGGGCGCCCGGAGATGCCACATTTATGTCTGGCATAAGCTAGTCTGTAAGAATGACTCCTGGGCATGCCCTAACCATTAAGGAAAAATTGCACTGGGCTAACCCTACCCACTTTGGCCATTTTCAAGATGGCAAAAGTCGTCGGCCACACCAGATCTTGGCTCTGAGGCCTAAGCATGTGTGGGTGGGAAGTGTAATATGGTAATCCTAGGGTCCTCCCACATTTAACACCAAAATCCAGTTTAATGCAGATCTTTACCCCCCAAAAACTCAGAAACGTAACTCTGATTGAACAAAAGCATGGGTTTCCAACATCCAGACAGTGGATAAGCAAGAATCATCTTGGCATCCTATTTCTGTGCTTTTCAAGTGCGCCCCCGGTGTTATATATAAACCCAGCTGACCTGGCGTGCAGGATTCCACACTGAAGCAAAATTTGACACTGTCCATCAGAAAGGATGCTCACAGCCCCCATCCTTCTACTGACCTCAAAGGAGTCATCCCTCCCAGGAGAACAGCCATGACAACGCGGGGATTACCCCGCACTGCCATTACAACGCAGGGATTACAACGAAAGTCGTTACAACGACTTTCTCTGGAGGGCGCTGTTGGATTGGGAATAGTTTAATCTTCTATCCAACACCTTCCCTACTGTCAACGTGGGCTGGAGTTGGAATAGAAAATTAAACTATTCCACTATCCAGCGCCCTCCAGCAAAAGTCATTGTAACGATTTTCGTTGTAGTCCCCGCGTTGTAATGGCACGCGTGTTAATACCACGCGTTGTCATGACATACAACCCCCTCCCAAATACCGTGACCTATTGTGTTGCTCCTGTGAGGAATTTCACACCTCATTCACACCAATTCAGATGCTAGTTACTGGCTGAAAGAAGTTGGAGAGCAAAGGAAAATTAGTCTCAAGGAACTTCAGCCAGGGAAAAGGCATTTTTCTGAAAGTTATATCCTTAATAGTTATAAAAAAATCAACTTCAACTTTGAATTACATTTATAATAACTATAAAGATGACAAGTGAAATTTAACTTACAAGCCATGGGTACATTTTGTACCATATACTAGGTACTTATAGGTAAGTTAAATATACCAATTAAGAATATGCCAATTCAACCATGTTTAAACGAGAAGCACAGCACTTTACAACTGGTTAGCAGAGTTAAAGTGCACAGACTTCTAAAACCAGCAAAAATATAGGGTCCAGGAAAAGGCAAAAATACGGAGTGACCACACAAAGAAGGTTGATTTCCTAAACATTCACACAATATGCTATCTCATACACACTCTTATATACATTCTCCATATAGCTTCAAGTACACACTACCATTTGCAGATATATAGACCTTATCACACTAACACACTTCTATACACACAAATAGGGCTTACTTTGTAAAATAAGTGCTTTGGTGCAAACGGCTCAAAGGCAGTGACAGACATTATTGAAAGTTGGGATGCCAAATACCAATGCTGCGTAGTCTTAAAACCACTTCATGACTCTTTAATCCACCACCCTGCACTCCCTATCCATTTATCTCACTCTTGCAGGTTCTTTTTCACCCATGCTTTCCTCTTTTGTCACAGGTTTACTGCTTTTTTTCTTCTTTCTCTCCCTCCCTTTTGTGTTTTTATCTTCTTTGCTTTGGATTAAAGTCTATTGAGGAAAAATAAGTGCCAGTGGACCCCACATGCAACCACCAACTCAAATTAAGCACTGCACACAGGCCAATACACAACACTTCACACACCCACATTCTTCACTGCACACAGGCCTATACACAACATCTCACACACCCACATTCTTCTATACAGAGATTGCCTGCAAGTACTCAATGTCTCTTTCGCTCACACACACACACACACCCACACACACGTGCAATTGCCAGGCTAACCTGCCTACACAAATACTAGCACATTAGCTCTGACATGACTTTACCTAGTCTGGTGAGTGCTTGGCTCAGCTCTAGCTTGAAGTCCAGTAGGAGTCGCGGGACCTTCAGCAGAGTTGGGGTCTCCCTCCCGAAGAGACTGTACAGTTCTGTTTGGTTGAATTCATCAAGAAATTTGGAGATTTGCAAATCATAACTGTTTGGCAGGATGACAATAAGGCTCATGTTCCCTTTGAAGGGCAAGCGGGCAACCTGGAAAAGCACAAGATGAGAACGGTTATCTCCATCTACTTTGTCTGAGAGTATAAATGCCCAGGCAATGTCTGCATGTAGAGCTATGATTAAAAAATTAACTGCATTTTAGTGGGTATCACCAACTACACTGCATGTCATGGGTATTTACTTCAAATGTTCGTGTGAATGGATTTCTACATACGCACCTTGTGCAAAGCGGTATCTGCACCATAACTGCAGATAAAGGGGTCTCTGAATTGCATATGACAAGATAAATAAGTCAAAACTGAATTCCACCACCTCACAAAATGCAACAGACAAGCTCAGATCCAAGCATTGGTATTAGACATGAAGTTGAAGGAATGGACATCTCACCCCAACCAGAAGGCCACGTCATTTGGGTTTCCACTTGACGTTGAACTTGTCTTCAAGACACACATTGGCAAGAAAACCCAGCATTTCACAACAGTAGAACAATAGACCCTTCCTCTATGAATCTGACTCTATAGAGTGACTGTTGAAGCCATGGCACTCTCCTATCAGAATGGGGAACATGGTGCCACCTGATACATCAACTACGACTACATTCCTCCTACCATGAAGGATACTACTGATTGTGTTACTTCTGACAATGATGGCAACAGGCTATAGTTAAAATGTTGAGGTTTGAAGATGCCTGGAAATAGTCTCAGAGAAAGGGGTACAGCTCCCTAAGTTGGATACAGGGAAAGGGACCGTTCGCAATGCCTTTGCCCTCTCTTGAGCTGCTGTTTACAGTGAGACAGACACCTTGCACAACCACCATTCTCTCGGCATGAGTTGCTGTTTATAGCAAGATGCAGCGAGGAGCCTTGTACACCTGCATCCTTTTGAGTAGCAGTCAAAAGCAAGACACAGATACAGGGACCTTGTGCAACCTTCTTTGCCTCCTTTCAAGCCCCTGTTTACAGAGAGATACAATCTTGGATTGTATTAATAACAACACTCAGAGACAGGGACCTCACACAATGGTCATGCTCTCTCTTGACTCTCAGTCTAGAGTTCCTGCTGAAACGTTGATTGATGCTTTAATCCAGCCTCACTGTAGATAATACTTCCTATAGCATACTATACTACTAGCATGCATACTATAGAATACTGCTTTTTCTCGTTTGTTTCCTTCACCCTTGCCCAAGCCCCCGACGAATTTACCTGAGCATCCGCATGATCCCAGTCGAAGTAGCTGAGAGGATACTTTGAGGCTCTCATCATCTGCACAGGGACCATTGATTGGTCACTGAGGTAGAATCTCTCCTCAGAGGTCTGATTGGGGTCAAATTTGTTGATCCAAAACCCTATGAAGAGAAAGTCAAAGAAAGATATTTACATAATTACTGCTCACAATATGGAAGCCCAGGAATGGCCATGCCTATACGTATCCCATTTTCTATTTCTGCACTCATTGCACTTCATACTTAAAGACCGGGGTAGACAACCTTATTCCACGAGTGCCGCATTAATACTGGATTTTCAGCCTATAGAATATTTTTATGTCCCATTAATCTAAATTGAAATAATTTGACATAATCGGTGTTTATCCTGAAAATCTCTGGCCCCTGGTTCATTTTTGTCTTATTTTCTGTCCACTGTTCTTTTTACCCTGCCCTTATCTGAGCCATGGCTCCTGCTACTAACCTCTTCCATATTTCACCTTCTGCCACATTGTTTCCTTTCCTTTACTTCAAAACACCAAAAGGTGCTCAGATCTGATTTCGGATCACTTCTGCGTGACCTTGCTCCAAATCGACAGGCTGGATGAATGATGGACCAATGGGAAGAATAAATACAACTTCCTGAGCAGGCATTACGTACCCTTGAAGTGCATAGCATTGAGGAGCAGCAGCACCAAATCCTCTGGGACCTGCGAGAGGAAGTTTGGGATCTGGCCTTCTGTCACTTCCTTCACCCAGCCGTTGATCATGTTAAGATTATCTTCGGAGTTTAGGCCAAGCGTCACTGGCTTTGCCCCGTAGAAATAATTGGAGCGTTTCTGGAACCCTTCCTTCACCTGGAAACCTTTGGACAAAACATATCTGTTAGCAGACCTTTCATGTGCCACAAGATTTACCGGGCATCAACAATTTGCTGAGAGACTCAACTATATGTTCACAAATTAAGACTTGTTTCCTGTAATCTCATTCTCAGAAAAAAGGTGCAATGTGTAATGTGTTCAAGTCGCATACATTCCTGTCGATTTGGCGGACGTTTTCTAATGTGATGTGCCCCTGGGGAATGCTTGCTAAATCACTTGCCAGGGGATTCGAAGGTTTAACAACCCTTTTGGAGCCACCAATCCTGTATTTAAATCAACCATGTACCAATGTCTTCCTCTTTGAAAATGGAAGAGGGATGCTGCGCAGCAATATTTTCGAAAATATTGAAATCTCTTTCACAGTGCATTGGAGAAATCATCCAGGTTACAAAATTGTCCTTCAAACACAAAACTCTGTGTGCTTTAATGTTGATTAGTTGTTGGCTCTTAACTTTGTCCCACACCCTGTAATGCCCGTCTTTACACTAAGAAGGATTAGTAAAGCCAATAAGTTCAGCTTTTACAAAGATTGGAAAGACGCAAACAAACCGGTACACCCACAAGCACCCATTGTCATGAATTCTAACAAGCATCCATGGACAATGATCAGCATACTTGCAGGCATCAGTGCTTGTAGACGAACAGTCATACACAAACCTACGCATCAGGAAGTATCTTGGAGCACAGGATGATGTGCCGGAGGAAGTGTAATGTGATGTGTATAAGGGGCACATGATACTATATCAAGAGGAGCACACGATATACACCAGCGAAACACTAGCAGTGCACATCACAGAAGTCCTCGGTGATGAGCCTCGGGTTAGGGCTGAGTGATGTACCTCCTGAGAGCACTTGGCAATGTGTACTGTGTGATTATTGATGTTGTGCATCAAATGAGCCCTGGGTGTTGTGCATGAGGTGAGCACAGGGTGTTGTACATCAGGGGAGTACTGGGTAATATGCAATTCATGGGCAAAGAGCTGTGCACATTATGGCAGAGTGGTGCTATGTTCATCTGGAGCACAGATGTAAGTACATTAGGGGCACATGGTGGTGTTCAATGGGGGATACGTTGCACGGCAGGTGGGCACAGTGATATCAGACATTTCTCATGTTGTATTTGGACACAGTGATATTAAAGAAGTCTGTTGTAGGTGGGCACAGAGGTATCCGAGAATTCTCATGCTGTAGGTGGGAACAGAGGTATCAGAGAATTATCATGCTGTAGGTGGGCACAGTGGTATCAGAGAATTCTCATGCTGTAGGTGGGCACAGTGGTATCAGAGAATACTCATGTTGTGGTTGGACACAAAGATACCTGAGAATTATCATGTTCTTAATGGGCACAGTGGTATCAGAGAATTCTCATGTTGTAGTTGGATACAGTGATAATAAAGAAGTCTCATGCTGTAGGTGGGCACAGTAATATCAGAGAATTCTCATGTTGTAGTTGGACACAGTGACATTGAAGAAGTCTCATGCTGTAGGTGGGCACAGTGATATCAGAGAATTCTCATGTTGTAGTTGGACACAGTGATATTGAAGAAGCCTCATGTTGTAGGTGGGCACAGTGATATTAGAGAATTCCCATGTTGTAGGTGGGCACAGTGGTATTAGATCATTCTCATGTTGTAGGTGGGCACAGTGATCAGAGAATAATCATGTTCTAAATGGGCACAGTGGTATCAAATAATTTTCATGTTGTAGTTGGACTCATTGATATTAAAGAAGTGTTGTGCTGTAGGTGGGCACGGTGGTATCAGGGAATCCTCATGGTGTCGGTGGGCACAGTGGTATCAGAGAATTCTCATGTTGTAGGTGAGCACAGTTGTATCAGAGAATTCTCATGTTCTAGGTGAGCACAGTGATATTGAAGTAGTCTCGTGTTAGAGGTGGGCACATTGATATAAGAAAAGTCTCATGTTGTAGATGAGTAGAGTGGTATCAGAAGATTCTCCTGTTGTGGATGGACACAGTGATATTGAAGTCTCATGTTTTAGTTGGGCACAGTGATATAAGAGAAGTCTCATGTTGTAGATGAGTAGAGTGGTATCAGAGGATTCTCCTGTTGTGGATGGACACAGTGATATTGAAGTCTCATGTTTTAGTTGGGCACAGTGATATAAGAGAAGTCTCATGTTGTAGATGAGTAGAGTGGTATCAGAGGATTCTCCTGTTGTGGATGGACACAGTGATATTGAAGTCTCATGTTTTAGTTGGGCACAGTGATATAAGAGAAGTCTCATGTTGTAGATGAGTAGAGTGGTATCAGAGGATTCTCCTGTTGTGGATGGACACAGTGATATTGAAGTCTCATGTTTTAGTTGGGCACAGTGATATAAGAGAAGTCTCATGTTGTAGATGAGTAGAGTGGTATCAGAGGATTCTCCTGTTGTGGATGGACACAGTGATATTGAAGTCTCATGTTTTAGTTGGGCACAGTGATATAAGAGAAGTCTCATGTTGTAGATGAGTAGAGTGGTATCAGAGGATTCTCCTGTTGTGGATGGACACAGTGATATTGAAGTCTCATGTTTTAGTTGGGCACAGTGGTATATGAGAAGTCTCATGTTGAAAGTGGACACACTGATATCAAAGAATTCTCATGCAGAGGTATCCGAGAATTCTCATGCTGTAGGTGGGAACAGAGGTATCAGAGAATGCTCATGCTGTAGGTGGGCACAGTGGTTTCAGAGAATACTCATGTTGTGGTTTCAGAGAATACTCATGTTGTGGTTGGACACAAAGATATCGGAGAAATATCATGTTCTCAATGGGCACAGTGGTATCAGATAATTCTCATGTTGTAGTTGGATACAGTGATAATAAAGAAGTCTCATGCTGTAGGTGGGCACAGTGATATCAGAGAATTCTCATGTTGTGGTTGGACACAAAGATATCAGAGAATTATCATGTTCTCAATGGGCACAGTCGTATCAGAGAATACTCATGTTGTGGTTGGACACAAAGATATCGGAGAATTATCATGTTCTCAATGGGCACAGTGGTATCAGAGAATTCTCATGTTGTAGTTGGATACAGTGATAATAAAGAAGTCTCATGCTGTAGGTGGGCACAGTGATATCAGAGAATTCTCATGTTGTAGTTGGACACAATTATATTAAAGAAGTTTCATGCTGTTGTTGGGCACAGTGACATCAGAGAATTCTCATGCTGTAGTTGGACACAGTGACATTGAAGAAGTCTCATGCTGTAAGTGGGCACAGTGATATCAGATAATTCTCATGTTGTAGTTGGATACAGTGATAATAAAGAAGTCTCATTCTGTAGGTGGGCACAGTGATATCAGAGAATTCTCATGTTGTAGTTGGACACAATTATATTAAAGAAGTCTCATGCTGTTGGTGGGCACAGTGACATCAGAGAATTCTCATGTTGTAGTTGGACACAGTGACATTGAATAAGCCTCATGTTGTAGGTGGGCACAGTGATATTAGAGAATTCCCATTTTGTAGATGGGCACAGTGGTATTAGATCATTCTCATGTTGTAGGTGGGCAGAGTTATCAGAGAATTATCATGTTCTAAGTGGGCACAGTGGTATCAAATAATTCTCATGTTGTAGTTGGACACATTGATATTAAATAGGTTTTGTGTTGTAGGTGGGCACAGTGGTATCAGGGAATCCTCATGGTGTCGGTGGGCACAGTGGTATCAGAGAATTCTCATGTTCTAGGTGAGCACAGTGGTATCAGGGAATTCTCACGTTGTAGGTGGGCACAGTGATATTAAAGAAGTCTCATGTTTAGATGAGTAGAGTGGTATCAGAGGATTCTCCTGTTGTAGATGGACACAGTGATATTGAAGAAGTCTCATGTTCTAGGTGGCACAGTGGTATATGAGAAGTCTCATGTTGAAAGTGGACAGACTGATATCAAAGAATTCTCACGGTGAAAGTGGACACAGTGATATTAGAGAAGTCTCACTTTGTAGGTGGACAAATTGATATAGTGAGAAGTCTCAGGTTGTTCCATTTCAGGCATAAGCAAGTCATTCAATTGTGTTTTCTAATTATTAATGCAGAACTACAAGGATGAGATTAAAAATAAAGTCAAGACTGGCTAAGCTACTCATGCCTGATATCACTGCATCCAAATATTCCATATTGAGAGAGACCCTTACTGAACATCACCATGTGTCCCAATTGTTAAAGACAAATGAGCGCATCTTCAGACTATTTGTAAAGCATTTGCCTGATCCCTTTAGAGCGTTGAAGTCTATTGGGGGGATATCAGATTAAGGGCCAGATGTACAACCACTCAGTTAAGCGAGTTGCAAATTGTGCAGAATGTACAACAGTATCTCAGACACTATTTGCGATTCCCAATTGGGTCACAAATTGCATGCCTCATCAATATTCATGAGGAAAGCCCAATTTGCGACTCCATTGGGAATGGCTAGCACTCACAGGGGTGGTGGCCTATTGTGGTCGGCAGACCACAATGTCTCTGACTGCTTTTAACTGCTTTTCAATAAAGACGTTTTTTTTTTAAATTGAAACCCATTTTCCTTAACCCTTTCCATGCGGCCGCGATTCCGCTGGTGTGCTGTAAACAGCACGAACAGGGGCGGGCCGTGACGAACCCCAGCCTTCATCAGCACACGAGCACCGTAGTGCATGACGGCTGGGGTTCGTCATCAGCATGGAAGGGGTTAAAGGAAAACGGGAGTAATTTAATAAAGAAAAATTTAACTTTTCAGTTTTATTTTTTAAGGGCTGGCGGTGGTCCCTGGGACCACGGAATACTCTTAAAAAATATTTTTGCACCCATTTACAAAGAGTATAGGGTCCCCTGGGGACCCTTCCTTTTTGCGAAGGGTTTACCACCTACTATTAGGAAGGGACGCCCTTGGCACGCCCCATCCTAATACTGAGTTGCAAATCATATTTTGCGAGTCCCTAATAGGTTAACGACTCGCAAACTATGGTTGGTGCATGAGGCAGACCAATTTTGCGGTCGCAAACTGACCGAATTCCCGTTTGCAACCGCAAAAAACGGTTGTACATCTGCCCCTTAAAGCCAATACACCTTGGTATATATATTTTAAACTCAAACTTTTTAGAAGCACTCACAGTCTCTGGATGAAGTTATCACTGATGTCATCAGTAATGTCATTCGAGATGTCATGAGTGATGTCATTAACTATGTCATGAACTATGTAATATGTGAGGTCATAAGCAGTGCATTGCGGGGGTGCTAGTTATAGTTAACTCAGGTAACAAAAAAGGCAGAATTTCTCTGGTTTTGTATGAGTAAAATCTGACCCTAACTATAACGTCCCTGTAAACTTTGTTTTTTTTGGTGAATTTCTAAGGTTTTTTAAAATTTATTTAACTATAACGTCCTTGTAACCTTTTTTTTCAGTAAATTTCAAATGTTTTTTAAAATGCTAATTCCTCACTATAACGTCCCTGTAACCTTTTGTTTTTTGGGTGAATTTCTAAGGTTTTTTACTTAGCAGTCATGTTTACAGAGTGGTGGAGAAAGAGGGCTGGGCCTCTGACCAGCTCTCAGGAATTACGCTGTGTAGGACTTACAAGGGGTACCAGGAGGGCTTCTTGGACTCCAAGGTCCTTCTGGAGCCAAAAGGATTTTATCTCCCAACTAGTAGTAGGCAGGGAGGCACATTTGCAGAGTGGTGAAGAATGGGGGGGGTTGACCTCTGATAACTTCTCAGCAATCCTGCTGTGTGTGACTTACTGGAGGAAACAGGAAGGGTAGTTGACCCCCAAGGACATCCTTGGGGGCCAACTACCCCTCCTATTACCTCCAGTAAGCCCCATTCAACTGGATTGCTGAAATCTGATAGCTGCCACGCCCCCTTTCTCCACCACTCTGCAAACACACCTCCTGATAAACTACTAGTAGGGCGATGAAGTCCCCTTGGCTATTGAGGGTCCTTGGGGGCCCACTACCCCTCCTGTTACCTCCAGCAACTCCCACACACTAGGTTTACAGAGAGTTTTACGGTGGCCACGCCTTCTTTCTCCTCCACTCTGCAAACACGCCTCCTGGTGCACTACTAATTGGGGGATGAAGTCTGCTTGGCTCTTGAGGGGCCTTGGGGGCAAACTAGCCCTCCTGTTACCTCCAGTAAGCCCCACACAGCTACGCCCCCTTTCTCCACCACTCTGCAAACGCACCTTCTGGCGCACTGCTGCTCGGGGATGAAGTCCACTATAGTCCTGAGGCCCTCAGGAGGAAAGGGGACCTCATCCCCCCACCAGCAGTGCACTGAGAGGCGCGTTTGCAGAGTGGTGGAGAAAGGGGTGTGGCTGAGGAGGGTGGGTCGCATGTGAATCTGTGAAAGATGCCGATACTGGGGAACTACAGTAACAGGTAAGTAATTTATTTTAATCTCCAGTGTTGGACCTTTCATAGATTCACATGCTTGAACCAGAATAGTTAACAGTTAGAACACATGCACAGTAAGATAACATAATGTGTATTTGAAAAAGCACATGTTCACCATGAAGGGTATCTTGGCCCTGAATAACAGATGTTTATTGTCATACATGATTATGGTATCATCTCTGGCTTTCGCAATCATTTCTCTACAGTCTTGAGGAATATTCATGTTTGCAAACTCATTATATTCAGGAGCCAGGCCAACAAATGCAAGGATGTCAGATCCAGATGGAGTACTTGGTTGTAGTCCATTGGCAGTAATGTAGGTAGAAGTTTCCGCTGAATGTGAGTATTCTCTGATAGGAATAGTAGTTTGGTGAACCAATGCTGTCTGAATCATCTGGGGGCAATTAGAATTATTCTGCATGGTTTCCTCTTCATTTTGCTGAGAAGTCTTGAAAGTAACGAGATCAGGGGAAAAGAGTAAGCAAAGATCTCTGACCATCTGATCGAAAATGCACTCCCTCACAATCCCTGCTTTGGTGTCACCTTTTGTAAAACCGGCATTTTCGGTGTTCCTGCATCACAAACAGATCTTTATTTGACAGCTGTTACTGGTTCTGCTCAATGCATCTGCCAGAACATTGCTTGTCCCTGGAACATGTTCCATCCTGATTGTAATTTGTTGTTATAGAGCCTACTCCCAAAGTTATTGCGCTTCTTGTAATAGAGCTAGAAATTTTGTGCCCCTTGTTTGTTTATATAATACATTCTGGTGGTGGTGTCCGTATGAATCTATACTGACAAAGCTTTTATCCTTGGTATGAATGATTGTTAGAGTTCAAAGCCATAGCATTGAGTCTGCAAATTTATATGCAGTTTCATTTGACAAGGAGTCAATTACAAACTTATTCTTTAATCCTATAGGTGTACGCCCCACCCCTCTAGGGAAACACCATTAGTAATAACAAATTCAGGGATCTGAGGTAGAAAAGTTTATCCTGTCGACAGTTTGGCATCCTTTGTCTACCAAGGTAAAGATGCTGTCATTTTCGGAATGATTTGGATTACGTCATCGAATGATCCTTGAGTCTGAAGTCATTCCTTGTCTAACTCTTCCTGTAAATGCTGCATTCTCAGGCAGCAAAACAGCACTAGAGAAATGGCTGAGAACATCATCCCCAGAAGTGACGTGAATAGGCAAACTGAAAAGGACTTTTTCAGTAAACTTTACACCAAGAGTTTCAATCTTAAGTCGCCTTTCTTGTGGTAAGAATGCTGTCTTGAATTGCATCTATAACTGCTCCCAGGAACATTATTTTCATTGAAAGATTGATCAACAATTTCTGTTGATTGATGTAAAGACCTAGGTTATTGAAAAGTGTTAGTCTGGCTCTTTTTGCTTTCACTGCCTGATGAGAAGCTGGTACCTTTATCATCCAACCGTAGAGGTATGGGAATAACTTAATACCCATTTGTCTTAAATGAGCTATTACCGCAGCTAATCATTTTATAGAAATACAGGAAGAGAGAACCCTGAGTTGGTAATGAGTGCCGGAGACTCAGTCTCAAGAACTTGAGATGTTTTGGGTGAATGGGGATATGAAAGTAGGCATTCTGTAGATCTAAGGTTGACATGTAATCCCCGTGATTGAGAAGATGCAGGATGTCTTGAAGAGTAACCATGCAAAAAGATTGTTTTCTTAGGTATTTTTTAGCTTCCTCAGATCCAAAATGGGTTGCCATTCTCCTGTTTTCTTTCTTATTAAAAATAATAGAAATCCACTGCTTTCTGGGAGGGAGGTACTCTTTCTATTGCTCCTTTGCTAAGCATGGTTAGTATTTCCTGTTGGAACACATGAAGATGAGTCAAGGGTGCTCTCTTTGGAGGAGCATTTAGTGGTTTTTGAGCAAATTCCAAGGTATAAGCGTCAGTGATTAAATCTAAAACCCACCTGTCTGATGTTATCCGTTTCCATTGATGTAAATAATTTGAGATTATGGCTCCAATTGGTTGGTGGGGTAGCGAGGGTGTAACCAGCACCTTCAATTCATCGCTGTTTTTGACCAGTGTCCCTTCCTTGAGACATTTGCTTCCCTCTCTGTGCTTTTTTGTTATAAGCGGCTGTTGATGGTTGTCTTAATTGTTGTTGAGGATATGAAGACTGACACTGCTGTTGAAAGGGCTGCTATTGATGATATGTATATGGTTGATATCCTCCTCTACATGAAAATAACCCGGTTCCTCTTGCTGCTCGAAAATGTATTTTTCTCATCTGCAAAGTACCTAAGGATTTTGTGGTATCCATGTCGGCCTTAATGCCATGTAAGGGATCGTCCACTGGCTTGTCAAACAATGCTTCCCCATCATATATTATGTCCAATATTTTCCTCTAAATTTCCAATCTGAACGATGTAGCTTTTAACCCTCCTTGCCTTTTGGGAACAGCAGCTTCTGCTACCTGACGAAACCTTCTTGCACGATATTTTGGGCTTTTCCTCTTATGTCTTCCAATAAGAGATCTATGTAGGCAGTGATGTCTGACAACATTTGCCTGTCATAATGGCCAAGAATAGCTAATTTATTGGCAACTCGAACAGTAGTTGCTGACATAGTGAAAAAGCGTTTCCCTATGTCATCCAATCGCCAACCTTCTCTATCAGGTGATGTTGAGAATGGTGTGGACGGATTCTTGGATCGACATTGAGCTGCTTATGTTATTACAGAATCTGGATTTGGCTGGTCAATCAAGCATGCCAGTGAGTTTTCTTGTGCTTTATATTTTTTATCTAATCTAGGTAAACCCTTAGTGACTGTGGCTGGATTCTTAATTATTTTAACAACTTCCTCCCAAATAAAATCTACTTTAGGGATTGCCTTGACTGATTTTGTTAACAGGTCCCTTAAAATCACATGAAAAACAAATTGTTTGATAGTCAATGTAATTGAAACCTTTTCATGGTTCTTTCCATCAAATTATGAAATCCTGTGATGTCATCAGGTGGAGAATCCACCGGTTGTAGTGCCGGCAGAGATGGTGCTGAAATTTGGTAATCATCCCACTCAGTGGGTGTGGATTGATTGTCAGGGTTTTCCCTTCTTCTCTATCCTCATCCAAGGAAACTTCCTCATCTGTAGGCAGCACTGCAATCTTCAAAGTTGGTGTTCTGTTAGGTGTCAGAGTCGTAGTAAAAGCACACTCAGTGGGGAGTTTGTATTTGAGGGGATTTCGGTGGTCACATTAGCTGTGATGGAGATGAAGCCTTTGTAGATTCCAGAAACCTCCTGAAGTTATCTTACAACAAGTAATTGGCACCTGAACCATGCCCTCTTGAAGTTGATGGTGAGCATAATGTTGGAATTGGTACATATATCGAGAAGTTTTCTCAATATATTGCTTTGGTCCTGAAGAATAATAATAGTCATATTATTCCTCTTCATCTTCTCCCTGATATTTAACATTCAGATTGGAAGTGCTATGGGCCATCACAAATGGTCCTTCATCATCCAAATCCTCTTCATCTAATAAGTGGCTTGGCACGAGAGAAGAAACTTTTCTTGGGAAGGTATTCTCCGGCCTTAAAGTATCCAATTGTATTTTTTCTCTCTCTAAGTTCCACTTGTAACCTTAATTGTCAGCAGAGACCTCTTTCCCGTCACCAAAAATGTCATCAATAGTTTTTTCATCAACAGTGCTACCATCGTCCACGGTGCTATCATCTACATCGCTGTCGTCGACGGTATCATGGTCATCAATATAGTAGTCGTTATCTCTACTGATGTCGACTTCGTCATTGGTGTTAATGTCGACAACAATGTTGATGTTGATTTGCTAATTTCTGTCGCCGGCACTGAGGAGAGGGTTTTGCAATGTTCTGCCAAACTAGGGGAGGGAGTGGTAGACTCAGATTTTATTTTTTTCTGAGGAAACTGTCTCTTTTTTCCGTTTGTGAGAGTACTCTCCTGATGTTCTTTGCTCACTTGAAGACTCATGATGGGTCTTTTTTAATGCTTTTTTGGTGACTATGAACACCTCTGATCAAGTGATATTTATTTTTCATAACCTCATTTCTGTTTTTGACGAATCCTCACTATACTCCTCCGAAATCAAAGAATGTCTAGATTTACATTTTTTGAGCTATACAAGAAGCCTTACCTCTCTAGCTTTAATATCATTGGAAGAACACATATGGCATATTTGAAAATCCTTTACGTTGTGTGAAGGATATAGACAATACATACACTCCTTATGTAGGTTTTCTGAGTGAAGTCTTTTATTCCCACAAAGTCTGAAAAGTCCTTTCTTTGGTGAGTCTGACATTGTAAGTAGTCAGATCTTGGCAGGTGCAGGTGTTCACTGTCTTTCCTGATGAATAAGCCTCTATAATGAGATAAAACTGGTAATAAACTGAGCAGAGCGTAGGGAGACTCTCATCACAAGACATGCTTTAGAAGGAATGAAGCCTCTGTGGGGAGTGTTCTAGAGGGTGATGTTGTCTGATTGACTGAAGTTTGGTTCTCAATAAATGAATGTGGATAAGTTACTAAAGTGAATGTTTTCTAGCCATTGCAGGCTATGTGTATTATACTGTACTGCTTTATAATTATACTGCAGGAATCCATCATAGACGATGGGGAATTGTTCAATACAGGAAAGACCCAATACTGGAGAACTACTTTTTAGGTCTCGCCTACGCAGCGCACATGCGCTGCATAGGCAAAATGACCTTTTCCTATCGCCATGGCTTTTCAGCCTAAGATGTGCACGCGTTCCATTGCCTTCAATGGCAGCGCGTTCAGGTGTGGAGATTCACTTGCGGTAGCGCACACCACCATATGGTAGCAATTATCGCTCCCGCAGGTGAATCGCACAAACCCCCCCTCCCCTTGCTGCGGCACGAGGCGTGCATGCACACTCGTTACAGGTCTGTTACTGATGTTGTCTTAATGAAAAGCAAAGTGTCACTCGCGCCTCAATCCGTTTAACTGCTTTTCTGGACTGTTGACATTGCAGTCCAGCTGGCACTTGATTCTCAATCCCAAACCGCTAAAAGATTCCTCTTCGCCGCGTTCCTTTGGCTCCGCCTTCTACCGAGTAAGCTTCGCCATCTTAAGGCAACCGATACGAAATCCCACCAACCACAGTGCTCGTTTTCCCCGGCATGCCACGGGTGGGACTTCCGGCGTACACTGGTTGCTAGGTGAGAGTTTACTAAAATTGGCAATCCGAGCAGATTGTGCAAACTGTGAGTAAAGCAAGTGGTGTTACATTTATCAGACACAGCTACAACCATGCGGGAACTGTCATTATTAGACATTGAGCATTTATTTCACCCATGCACTAAGTTAAGCCCACTGGACTCGCTCCTCCAGGAAGTGGCGCACAGATACTGCAAATGCCTACACATTACTAAACCGACTCTCCCGTACGCCCCAGGACTGGCACTGTGGGGCACTCCTAGGTCAGCAAGCTTGACAACGACAGCAGAACTAGAGGCATGGCACGCAGCAGGAATAAGTAACTCTGGCAACTTATACAGGGCGCGTTAGCACCTTTTGACAGCCTAATGGAAGAGGATGGATTACCTTAGGGTCAGTTTTTACTCCACCAGTCACTGCTAGGAGCATTACGGAACCCATTGGCGGACAAGACATCTGCACCTCATGATTGAGTACTTGCAGGTGATGGGGTGGGGCAGGCACCTCACGCTGGTTTCTTGACTCCATGCGCCATATACACTACCTTACAACTTCTCCCCCTGCGGACTTGTTTTTAGGTGGCTTAGCTTCACCCTTTTTTCGGCGTGCACGTTAAACTTTAAATGTGATTTTTTTCAGTGCCTACATTTTTTGTTACATTGCGCTCACTTTTCTCACCTCGTCAGTTTTTTTGACTGCTGTGTTTTATACATTGTACGCATATCTCCCTTCTGTGCTCGCATTGTATATGCATTGTACAACATATTTGTATACATTGTTCTATATATGGGCCTCACCACTAATGTGTGTCTTTCCAACATCAAACATGTATCCTCTTACAAACTTAGCTTTTACGCCCACCTATATGTAATCCAAACGGCCATATGTGCTTTGTATATTCTTTTACATTCTATTGGTCATGAGCGCATTTTACTTCACATTTAATGCATATGTGTTCAGTTAGCTGCAGTTTATTTTTCTTTGTTGTCTATCAGTAAAAGTACATAAAAACGTGAGTCTATTACTATTTGCGTGTATATTAATTTTAAAGGCAACTTCCCACTCAGTGCACGTGGTCTAGGCAGCTGCAGTTACTTTAATGGTGCCCTTTGTTGCCTTAACGACCTCAGCGTCCGGCTCTAATTAATTTGCATCCCACAGATGCATGCTGCAGACAAATAGATTCCTATCTTTCTCAGTTGGCTTGTTTACGCTTAATTAGCCCGGCCTGGTTTCCTTTTTCAAGTGTCAGGAAATTCACAGTCGTTTTGCTCAGACTCCTGCTGTCCCCTGTGTTCGTGGGATTTAAGATGTAGCACAATTATTTATATATTGTTTTCATTGTAAGCTTAGTCGCTTCTATGCGCTCGTTTTTTTAGTCCACGTGAACAGTGATTTATAGCACATGAAGGTAATATAAACTGTTTACGCTGCGGGGTCCCCGCACTGCCTGTCTTTGTGCCACAGGTCCTCATCCTGTTTACGTTTTAACAGTCCGGTGTCTCTAAAAGTGGGTCACGTTCTTCACCCGGTGTATATGCTTAGAACTCCTCACCCCGCCTGTAAACATGCCTCGCGTTCGCTTCACTTTTTTTGTATACGTGAGGCGTCTCACCCTATCCGTCTGTGCCTAAAGCGCCTCACCCTTTCTGTACACACCTCAAGCATCTAACCCGGTATATATGCCTCAGGCTCCTTACTCTGTGTATATATCCCGCATACCTCCTCATCCTCTCTTTGTATAACCCGACTGTACTCGAGCTCCTCACCTCTCTGCATATACCTCAAGCGCTTCCTCATCCTGTATACAAGCCTCGAATTCCAGCTCACCCTGTGTATATATTCCTCAAACTGATCCTTCTTGTATAAATCAGCTGCAGCTGCCTGTAGCTCCTCACCCTGTATATATGCCTCGAGTTAATACCTTGTACCACCACCACCACCACCCGTACCAGAACCACCAGTACCAGTACCACCACCACCAGGACCGCCACCAGTACCACCACCAGTACCACCAGAACCACCAGCACCAATACCAGTACCAGAACCACCACCAGTACCATCACCGCCACCAGTACCACCAACTCCACCACTACCAACACCACCAGTACCAACACCACCAGTACCAGCAGTACCAATACCGCCAACAGTACCAGTACCACCACTAATACCACCACAAATACCACCATGTGATCTCGGCCCACGGGTCACGAGACCCCTACTCACCCCGCCCCGCCTATCACCCCTCCGCAAGTCCCCGTATCCAGGCACACAAGCGGAATCAACTACCACAGCGTCCATGACGACGGGAATCCCGCCCCTCTCTCTGTTGCAGGACCCAATCAGGAACAATGAAGGACCGGAAGGACTTCCCCATGATCCCGGAAGTCCTGCCTCCCTGCCGACAGCCGGAGACAGAAAAGACGGAAGAGGTGAGGCAGGAGCTTTCGGCTGGTGCGGTGATGGACGGAGAAGACGGGAACGGAGACATCGAGGAGTGGTCCGAAGATTGGTGGAGTCCCACGGAGGTGGCTGAAGAGCGGCCGTAACTCGGAGGAGAGTTACGGCGGAGCGCGTGAGTACCAGCTACCTTCTTAAGCATGCTAGGTGCTCTGTATAAATAGTACGAACCCCTTCCCGTGTATAAATACTCCCGCTATCCTAGGCACGTCACCAATAGTCCTTAGACACCTTGTATATATTAGCACTTAGCACTGTACAAAGAGCACCCCTGTTCCCCACCATCCGGTGCACTTCTTTTTGCTTACCCTTCCCTGACTCTTTCCCGTACCTTCCTCACTCTCCTTTCTCCTCCTCACACTACCGGGTAACGGTGACGGTATCGGATCTCTAGTCCCAGAGTGACTAACGGCTCCTTTCTCTCTTGTTGCCCTCCGAGGTGCCCTCCGACCTTACCGAGGCGGCTACACCCAAGACCTGGACATCCATCGGACCCTCATCACATCAGGAGGAACCCGGAAGAAGACGCATCTCCTTCATTGAGTGTTATACCTGGGACTCTCTCTCCCCATATCCTACTGTTCGGAGAAAAATAAAAACACTATAGCCCACTATATCCGGCCTCCTCGCCTGCTTTACCAGTCCGCCGACCGCCCACGATCACATCTGGTGTCAGAAGTGGGATCACCTGGAGGTATGGAGGCCGTGATGAACAGGATGGTGGAATCCCAAGAACAACTGGGAAAGTTAATGGAGCGGTTCCTAAAGACCGCTGAGGACGACCTTGGCCAACTCCATGATGTATTGAAAGGACAGGGAACCACCCACAAGCAGGCTATGGGGAAACTGACCGATGTCCTAGGTCATCAGAGGCCCATGACCTCCCTGCCTTCGGTGGTTCTCCAGAAATATGTGCCGGGGTAAGACCCGGACTTCTTTTTTACCAACTTTGAGCGGCTAGCGCAAGCCGCCGCCTGGCCTGCTGACTGTTGGGGTCATTATCTGGGCCCCTTACTGACGAGCGACCTACAGGCCGCATACCAACAAGCGAACATCCAGGGTAACAATCCGTATGCGGACATTAAAAAGTGTATTCTCGAAAGGCTGGGCATCGATGATGAAAACCTACCGAGTACGGGTATGTCAAGCAAAGGAAGGACCCCAAGAAACCCCCAGAGCCCTTTCCTTTCAGATCAAAGACCTAGCCAACAGGTGGCTGAAACCCGATACCTCTACTAAGGAGGAAATCCTAGAGAAAGCATATTTGGAACAATTCCTGTCGTCTTTGCACCCAGGCACGCAAAGATGGGTGCGCCAACATGCCCGCCTTACCCTAGACACTGCAATTGAAATCGCAAGCGCCTATAGTCGTGCCCAGGAGGGTCAGCGAGGAAAAGAGGAACACTCCCATAAACCTCACACCCCCACAGGCCTCCGGCCTCCTCGTCCCCCAGTACCGAGAAGACCAGAGCCTACCCTTCTGCTCCCTCCCCCTGTGTTGCACCGTCCTATCAATCCCGGACCTCAATGTTATAGTTGTGGAGGATTTGGTCACATCGCCAGGGTGTGTCCTCACAAAGACGAGCCTATGGAAGTGGGTCTAGCCCGGAACTATGTATGTTTCGTACCCGGGACACCACCACCTCCGTCCCGATGTCCAGTGAATTTTGATGAACAAACCCTCATGGCTCTGACAGACACCGGGTGTCGACAGAGTGTCCTCAGACCTCAGGACTTGAATCGCCCTGTTAATCCTTCATCCAACATGGTCGCCATTCAATGTGTTCATGGTGATACGAAGAGATACCCAACCACCCAGGTACATGTCCAACATCCCAAAGATCCCGGAACCACCCTCACCGTTGGACTCATACCCGCACTCCCGGAGCAGGCAATATTGGGAAGCGATTACCCCGGATTACCAGGACTACTGCAGGACACCACTGAATCCCTGACCCACTGGTGGGAAGAAGCTCCCTTTCCAAAGGGGTTGTCCTCCCCTATGTTGGCACGCAAACCACCTAAAACCAAAGCACAGAAGAAGAAGGAAAAGAGAGAATACACAGGCGCGTTCCCCGTGATCCCGGATGAACACCCTTGGCAAACAGACCGAGAATTCAGGGCTGCACAACAGGAGGATCCTATACTACAGGAGGCGTGGGGAAGGGCGTTGGACCAAGAGGATCCCCTTACCGTAGGTCCCTACTTCTTCAAGAAAAATGGGCTATTGTACCGTAAAGGAGGGACCCAACAAAAACCCCAACTCCTGGTCCCTGGTCCCTTTCAAGAGAAAGTTCTGTTCCTGGCCCATAGCCACCTCCTGGGGGGTCATTTTGGTGAGGAAAAAACCAGCCAAACTATTCTAGACAAATTCTACTGGCCTGGGATATACCAACACATCAAGAAGTATTGTAGGGAATGTCCAGTATGTCAGAAACATAACAGATACCGACCCCCTAGAGCACCCCTACAACCCCTTCCCGTCATTGACGTCCCGTTCAGCAGAGTGGGGATGGACATTATAGGACCCCTGTTACCCTCACGCAGCCGGTGTCATTACGCCCTGGTCATAGTGGACTATGCCACACGCTTCCCGGAAGCCTTACCTTTGCGCCAGCCCACCACCCAGAATATCGCCAAAGCCCTCGTCTCTGTATTCACTAGGGTGGGGTTTCCCCGCGAAATACTGACAGATCAGGGTACTCCCTTTGTCTCTGCTCTGATGAAACAGGTATGCTCCCACCTAGGGATTAAACAGATCAGAACCTCGGCATACCACCCCCAAACCGATGGGCTAGTCGAGAGATACAACGCCACCCTAAAACAGACCCTTAAAAAACTACTGGGGTTGGAAGCCAAACGGTGGGAGGATATGCTACCCCTTGCCCTGTTCGCCATCCGTTGTACCACACAGAGCAGCACCGGTTATTCACCCTACGAGCTGCTATATTGTCGACCCCCTCGCACTCTGTTGGACATGGCCCAAGAAGCCTGGGAAACGGAACCAGATCGCACTCGCCCCCTCCCTGAATACATGAGTAACCTAAAAACTCACCTATCTGTCATACGTGACATAGTCCGACAGAATCTGGAAAACGCACAAAGCAAACAAAAGGGACAGTACGATAAAGGCACGAAACCTCGAGTCTTCTCCGTAGGTGATTTGGTGTTGCTGATGTTACCATCCTCTGACCAAAAACTCCTAGGACAGTGGCAGGGCCCTTATGCCATCCTTCGACAAGTGACCCCTGTCACATATGAATTAGACCTTGATACCACACGTGGTATAACACACATTTATCACGTTAATCATCTGAAGAAATGGGAAGGCCCTCGTCCGGTCCTGTCCGGCTCCTCGGCCCCTGTTCCCCTTTCCTTTACCCCCTGTATTGACCCTGAGTTAACCCCACAACAACACCATGAACTTGAAACGGTCCTGTACCCGTTACGACAGGTATTTTCCTCTTCACCTGGCCATACCACCATCACCGAACACGCCATACAGACGGTCCCGGGAAAGGTGGTCCGACAAAGACCTTATCGGGACCCCGAAGCCCGCAGGGCGGTTATACGAAGAGAAACAGAACAGATGTTGAAGATGGGTATAATAGAGCCGTCGGTGAGCGATTGGAACTCACCGATCGTCCTTGTACCCAAACCTGACGGGTCTGTCAGGTTTTGTATTGACTTTCGCGAAGTCAACAAGATATCCTCCTTTGACACATATCCATTGCCACGTGTAGATGAAATGGTCGAGCGCATAGGGAAGGCCAAATATATCTCTACGTTAGACCTCTGTAAGGGGTATTGGCAGATACCCCTCAGAGAGGAAGATAGAAAGAAGACGGCCTTCTCCACCCCAGACGGATTGTATCAATTCCTGGTTCTCCCTTTTGGTCTTCATGGCGCCCCGGCCACGTTCCAACGGGCCATGAATCACATCCTAAATCCCCACGCTCTGTATGCAGGTGCTTATCTAGACGATATCGTCATCTATAGCGATACGTGGACCCAGCACCTGGAACACCTCCACCAGGTCATCACCTCCCTGGGATCACATGGGTTCACCATAAACCCCGCCAAAACCACCCTAGCGGCCCAAACAGTAAAGTAACTAGGATACCTCCTGGGTGAAGGACTGATACGGCGCCAGAGAAGCAAAACCGAAGCAATCCACTCCCTTCCCTTTCCCCAGACAAAAAAAGACCTTTGTGCATTTCTGGGCCTCTTGGGGTATTACAGACGGTTTGTACCAAACTTCTCCCAAAGGGCAGCCCCACTCACGGACCTCTTAAAAAAATCTGCTAAAACTGAAACCATCCTTAAGAATCCCACTCCATTGTTGTGGCAGGCCTTTTCCGATTTGAAAAACGCTCTGACATCCAGTCCCGTGTTGGTGAGTCCCGATTACTCGCAACCCTTCATACTCCAGACAGACGCCTCGGAACAGGGACTAGGGGCGGTACTTTCTCAAATAGACCCTCATGGGTATGAGAAACCCATACTCTACCTCTGCAGGAAGTTATTTCCACGAGAAAAGAACTATGCCGTGGTAGAAAAGGAAGCTTTGGCCATCAAATGGCCTGTGGAAAGCCTCTATTACTATCTAGAGGGAAGACAATTTACAATCTATACAGACCACGCTCCCTTAGAGTGGATGGCTCGGAACAAGGGCCACAACGATCGAGTCCTTCGCTGGTTTCTGTCACTCCAACCTTATCACTTCACAACCCTACATCGGAAAGGCGTGGACCAGGGTAACGCCGACTATCTCTCTCGCTACCCTGTATCCTCACCGGGTACAAGAAAGACAGCTAGGGGAAGGGAATGTGATCTCGGCCCAGGGGTCACGAGACCCCTACGCACCCCGCCCCGCCTATCACCCCTCCGCAAGTCCCCATATCCAGGCACACGAGCGGAATCAACCGCCACAGCGTCCATGATGACGGGAACCCCGCCCCTCTCTCTGTTGCAGGACCCAATCAGGAACAATGAAGGACCGGAAGGACTTCCCCATGATCCCGGAAGTCCTGCCTCCCTGCAGACAGCCGGAGACAGAAAAGACGGAAGAGGTGAGGAGGAAGTCGTCGAAGGATCGTGGCAGGAGCTTTCGGCTGGTGCGGTGACGGACGGAGAAGACGGGAACGGAGACATCGAGGAGTGGTCCGAAGATTGGTGGAGTCCCACGGAGGTGGCTGAAGAGCGGCGGTAACTCGGAGGAGAGTTACGGCGGAGCGCGTGAGTACCAGCTACCTTCTAAAGCACGCTAGGTGCTCTGTGTAAATAGTATGAACCCCTTCCCGTGTATAAATACTCCCGCTATCCTAGGCACGTCACCAATAGCCCTTAGACACCTTGTATATATTAGCACTTAGCACTGTACAAAGAGCACCCCTGTTCCCCATCATCCGGTGCACTTCTTTTTGCTTACCCTTCCCTGACTCCTTCCCGTACCTTCCTCACTCTCCTTTCTCCTCCTCACACTACCGGGTAATGGTGACGGTATCGGATCTCTAGTCCCAGAGTGACTAACGGCTCCTTTCTCTCTTGTTGCCCTCCGAGGTGCCCTCCGACCCTACCGAGGAGGCTACACCCAAGACCTGGACATCCATCGGACCCTCATCACATCAGGAGGAACCCGGAAGAAGACGCATCTCCTTCATTGAGTGTTATACCTGGGACTCTCTCTCCCCATATCCTACTGTTCGGAGAAAAATAAAAACACTATAGCCCACTATATCCGGCCTCCTCGCCTGCTTTACCAGTCCGCCGACTGCCCACGATCACACACCAGTACCACCAATACCACCCGTACCACTACCACCACCAACAGTACCACCAGCAGCAGTACCACCACCAATACCACCTCTACCACCACCACCAGTACCACCACCACCACCACCTGTACCACCAGCACCACCACCAGTACCAGTACTACCAGTACTACCAGTACCACCACCAGTACCACCAACACTACCACCACCAATACCACCACCAGTACCACCAGTAACACCACCACCACCAGTACCACCACTAAAACCACTAGTACCACTACAAGTACCACCACCACCAACAGTACTACCACCAGACCACTACCAGTACCACCACCACCAATACCACCACCACCACCACCAGTACCACCCCCACTACCACCAGTACCACTACCAATAACACCACCACTACCACCACCAGTACAAACACCATCAACCGTACCACCAATACCACCACCAGTACCATCACCAGTACCACACCAACAGTACCAGTACCACCCCAGCCCACCACCACCACCAGTACCAACACCACCACCAATACCACCAGTATGAATACTACCACCAGTACCACCACCACCAGTAGCACCACCACCAATAACACCACCGCTACCAGTACCACCACCTCCAGATCATATGTAACTCTCACTTCATACTTTATGTCTGTGTAATTTACAACACTTACACATCATATTCACTGCACTATTTATCACTACTTTGAAAATGTCGCAGGCCTGTCTCTTCCTCTGATATTTACAATCTAACAAGCGGTCAAGAAGACCCTTCATTGCAATGCACTAAGTCTTGCATTTGGAAAAGTGTAGGTATTAGTATTGTAAATAACAATGCATTTTGTTTATGTTCTAGAACACAAAACATAAATAAAAGGTATTGTCATTTACAATGGCAATAGCTCAAACTCGCGTAAATGCGAGACCTATTGCATTGCAAATGCTTGTTTTGTTGTTGAAGCACTACATGAGAGTGCAGATGATTTCCTGCTCTATCCATTGTGTGCTTGTATCCTCCCTCGCTCCCTGTCTCCTACCACGCACACTTGTAGTGCCCTCTCGCCCTTGTGCTTCTGGCCCTGCACCTCATGTTGCTCTGGCACTGTGTGTTTCTGTCCCCACACTCCATGTTACTTTCTTTCATCGTGGGCTTCTGACCCCCACACTTCACGGTGTTCTCCTTTGACGAATTCTCTTCTACCTGTTGCTTCTCCCCGACCGCCTTCTTACTTCACCCCGTCCCACTCTTGTAAACAGCTCATCTGTTACATATATATATATTTTTATTTTAAAGCACTATGAACTCCATTTCAAAACAGCATTTTTGTGGTACTCTTTTTGTATTTACCGATCTATCTCGGATCTGTAAATAAAAAGACAAAACAGCGCCCTTCGTAAGTGTGTGCATGTGTGTTGCCTACAAAATGATGACAGTTTTGTCATTAGGTATTTTTTTCACCCTGGTGGGCAGCAGACGTAATGCTGTTTAGCATGGCTAAAAACATTAAGAAATAGGTCTTATAGGTGAGACCTATTTGCTTTGCCAATGCTTGTTTTGCTGTGCCACGGTCTGGCCGCAGAGTACTGCTCAAGCCCCTTCACTTACACACCATCATAGATCACAGTGAGACTCAATGAGACTGATTACTCTAACTCACGCGCACACCGACACACTCATATTAAGGCTCCCGCACCGGCTCCTTCGAACACTTACAGCCTTATTCATCAAGGCCGAATCGGCTCGCAAAGGGCCAGATTCTGAGAATCTGGCCCTTTGCGAGTGCGATTTTTGCATTTGGGATTCAACATCCCAAATGCAAAAATCACTATTTGCTAATTCGCATATTTGCGAGGATTTACATTTAAGGAATCTCTATTTGAGATTCCTTAAATGTAATTCATCATCCATTTTACAATTGCGAAATCGCAATTTCGGACCGCAATTTACCGCGAGGTCAAACCTCGCGGTAAATTGCGAAAACTCAGAAAAATGCATTTAAATGCATTTTTCTGAGGTGCACGTTACACACACACATGTCCTTTGGACATGTGTGTGTGCAACACCTGTGTTAATTTCCATGCAGGGGTGCTACAGGGTGTCCTTTGGACACCCCTGGCACCCTTGTACTCGCAATCTCATTTGCGATTAGCTAATTGCTAATCGCAAATGAGGAATGACTCCCAATGCATTCCTATGGGCATTTTGGCCCATAGGAATGCATGGGGAGTTATTCCTTATTTGCGATTAGCAATTAGCTAATCGCAAATAAGGAATCAGTGGGAATCGCAATTACTATTGCGATTCCTACATGAATACCTTTTTGCGAGTCTCAAATAGCGATTCCTTATGATTCGCTATTTGAGCCTCGCAAAACGGCCCGTTCATGAATCAGGCTGATAGTCTCTGACTGACACACATTCATACTTCAACTCACTGAGATTAAGGACCCTGCTCGGGGGAGCTCGGGCGCACAAGCAAAGGGCCTCACCTTTCCCGATGTACATGCGCGTGGCCAGACGAAGCAGCCGCGAGCCCAGCTCCTTGCGCACAGTTTTCAGGGTGCGGTGGAGGCATTTAGCCGACTCCACGTTAAGGGTTCGTAAGAGCTTCTTCTCAGTCTCAGACCCTGCCCCTGTGAGGCAAAGAATAGACAGTGTTTGACACACTCTAAAACAACAATTCCGAATCTCACATAACTTTCCAAGGATTAAGATTTACACAAGCTTTATTCACACAAATGTACTATTTATATATGGCTGTTGACTTCTGAACACATTCCCACAAGACAATGCACGTGCACACAAAACCATTTTCCAGTCTCACAGTGCTTTAGAGTATTTGCAATTGTGTGCTTCTAGTGAGTGTATGTGAGTGTGTTCATGAAAGAGTACAGGTAAGTGTATGAATAGTAACTTATATACTTGTGTCTGGGGGGTGTGTATAATTGCATGTGAGTATAATCAAGGAAGGAAATGTATGTGTTTATGACTGTGGCGGTGTGTTTGAACCATACGTGTATATACGTATGTAAAGGAGTGTGTACATAATTTTGCATTTACCAATGGAAAGTATTGTGTGTGGGGGGCAGTACATTTGTGGGCATATCTGTTATGTGTTTATATATAGCAATCATCATGTCATTGGTATAACCTTACAGTGCCAGTGGGGCCCTCTACCTTCTTGCCCTGTTTCACAGGATTCCATCACCGACCGGATTCTGTTGTTTGTGAGCTGTACTATGCAGAAATTAATGGGAATATAGTTGATATTTTGTTGTTGATAATTTGATGAGTTGTAAGTATATAGTGTACAGCAATAGTTGTTGTCAAGATGTGTGCACTAGCTATTTGGCATGTGCATTGCGTGTAAAAGTATTTATAAGTGCTTGCAGGAAAGTCACCTGACCTAGTGCGAGCTGCGAGAGTCCCAGGGAAATGCTGAGCGGGGACAGCACTATGTTGGGCTCCTTGGAGTCCTGGTCCACCAGCTTGAAAAGGTCAACGCTGAACGCCATCATGTTCTCGGAGAGCCTGCGCATGCCTTCCAGAGAGGCATCCTGATCACAGCTGTCCTCTTCACCGTCCACCTCACCAGACCTGGAGGGCTCTCCTTCCAGCTCAAGCTCTTCCTTGGAGCTTGTGGGGGCCTGGCTGTGTCCTTGGTCAGCACCATTGTCCTCCGGTGGTGGTGCTGAGCTTGAATGGGGGGTGAGGTTGACTGTTTCCGGCTCTGGTTGAGGCACCTCTGATTGTTCCGAGACAACATCTGTGGCCTCTGGGTGCTCTTCGACGGTGGTAGTGATAAATGTTGATTCGTACACAGGTTCTTCGACGGATTCAGCCTTTTCAGCTTCTTCTGGGCTCTGTTAAAGTACAGGACAAACAGGAAATAATGAAAACCTAGGCGGACTGAGTATCAATACCACGCCTCCTCAGAGACTGCAATATATAAATGTACTCATCTCACCAGGGTGCGAGGAGCATGAGTACTTGTTTGTTACAAGGTACAGTGTGAACCCCTGTTCAGCTATCACACAGAGTCAGCTGAGTAGGAATATTCACTTCTCACAGATCACAATGAGCAACAGTGCTCAGCTCTCACAAGGCACAAAGGGGCATATTTACAAGCTCCTTACGCCACTAAAATGTCACTTTTCACAACGTTGTGGTAGCGATAGGGGCTTCGTCTTATTAACAAGGCAGCATAAGCCACTTAAGGTAACTTAACGTTGCCTTGTAAATAAGGCACCCTTTCAGGCTATACTTAGCATGAAATCGGAGAGAGCAATGGGTGTTGAGGTGGGCGTTATACCACAACACCCATTGATTTTGACGCTGCCTCATATTTATTGTGGGCGCGCGAGATATAGTTAGTACAACTAACTATATTTTCAGTGGCTATATATATATATATATATATATATATATATATATATATATACTAGGAGTTGAGAATAGCAAATCCATTCTTACCTATATACTTAACATTGACATATATAGTCAATATTCTGGATTAAATATTTTTGTAGGTCGATGCACTGTAGGAATTATCAGTACTTACATCACGTAGAAGTGGCAATTTATTTAAGTAATTGTCTCCAATCCCAGTAAGAAATGGGTATTAGTTCTCGCCTGTCACACAAATGACAATAAGTACATGTCACCTCTCAAATCAGGCACTACGTTAATTAGTGTTCACCATTCATATTCTGATGGTAAAGTAAGCAAGGTGTCGAAACAATATCGGCTCTATCACTACATGTGTAGACATCTTACCAGAGCAGTCTATATGAGAAACATCTGCTCTAACATTGTGTTTAAAAAGGTAGCTGTTCTCCAATTGCAGCTGTGGAATATTTGAGCCTTGCAAGTGAGGAATGTTGTCGCTAGCACTTTTTGTGAGGAAAATCCGTCATATTTCTGTTTATTAATAAGACCATTTGTATTCCTGCCTGAGCTGCTCCATCACTGCAAAGTGATCTGTCAAGATAGAGGGCTTAGGATAAAACATAGGTGAAGGAACCACGCTTTTATGCTAAAGGTTCTACCATGTATAACGCATGGGTTGAAAATCATAATTAATGGAAGAAAGGAAGGCTGCACCGAACAGAGGCCTGAATGGGACACAGGATTGAAGTGTTAAGGGTAAAGGTTACACAACAGCCGAGGATGTGTGGAAGGAGAAGTGCAGAGGTGTGGAAGGGGAACTGAAGATGTGTGTGTAATGAGAACTGAAGATACAAGGCATGACCGGAAGGTTGCTGGCAGGAACTGAAGATGTGTGGGACATGACAAATGATGTGCGAGGGATTCAAAACAAAGGTAGGAGCATGAACTGAAACCATGTACGGAATAGCTTGAGGATGGTTTCAACTATTTTTAATTGGTCTTCATATACTAATTTTCAAGATATTCAAATTTTCCTTGGATTTGCACATTTTTTACCATCTGTTTATCAACAGTTTTGTACAGATAATCAGTGACATTAGCCATGATTTGGAAAAGGAAAACACGAAGAGAAGCTTTTGCTAGGCTGAAAAAACTAAAATAGCAGATGGGGGCATTCCGGTCCAAGAACAAGATGATGGACAGAAACACCCTGTCCAGTATTTGTTCCACCTTTTGTCACTGTCTGAAAAGAACTATGCAGTGATTGAGAAAGAACTTTTAGCCATGAAGATGACTTGTACTGTCAAGTCAAGTCAATAAACTTTATTCGGTTGTTCTTATTGACAACCATAAAAGCATTTACATTACAATTAATAGCACACATATTCATTAAAAAGAGAGAATTCAATTATTAATAAAATCGCAGGGATAGAAACACAGAACTACATCAGACATTCAAATCGTTTAAAAAAGATCCTTTGAAGAAAAATAAATAACAATTCATGTATTAGTGTTTTTATCCTTCCATACTATTTCTGAATTTCACTGCCAATTTTAAAAAACTACATATATACAAAGTGTATTCACAACTTAGCAGCTGGAGAAAATGTTGTGCAGGACGAAATTGTACAAAATTCAATTTTTTCAAACAGGGTTTCAAATATAGCTTCCTTGGTATGACATAAAAAGGACAAAAGAACAGGAAGTGTGCCAGGTCTTGCAGAGACTTATCGTCGCAGCCGCAAGCCGGTAACACTTGTCCACGATGAGAACCCCTGGGAACAGCCAACAAAAAATTAAATAGGTTGAACCTGAACCTTGTCAATAGGAAATGGTCATAACTAGACATTTGCCATGTCAGGTAGGGTTCCATGAGCAAAGTGCTTTTAATTAATACATGATTACGTACACTTTCTTTTTTTAGTTCACATGATACCCTATCCTGTTGTCTAGAATCAATAAAAGCCTTCTTGACCGTAATAAGATCTATTTTAGTAATGGATTCAGGAAATAAGAAAAGTTCAGGACGACCTAAGTCAGTAAAGCACTTATATAAGTACTTTAACCAGGGAACCTCCATCCTGTTATCCCATGTAAGTGTTTCTCTTAGAATAAGCTTGGTGAGTGGTATGTTGTCATTTAACCAACAATTCATCCAGCATAACAAGGGATTCACTGCAACTTTGTCACATACATAGGGAACCCCCAATTCCTCATGCACAGAAAAATTTGCTGTACCCCTGGGAACCCTTAGAATCTGTTTTAAAAAGGTATTTTCGACTATCTGTAGGGCTTCCAGAGGAGCATATCCCCAAATTTCACTGCCATAACATGCTGTGGTGACACTTTTGGCCTTGTAAAGTTGGAGTAGAGCAGCAACTGGGCTATTTCCCATTTTCCTGGAGAAATCCAGTATAGCCGCGTTTACCCTAATAACCTCTCCCTTCTTTTTTTGGATCACGGGTCCCCAATTTAATTGACTATCAAAGAGGATCCCAAGGTAGGAGAATGTATGTGTTACAGGGATTTCTACTCCATTTACATTTAAGCGGTTTGATTTTTTAAAGCCTTGACCAACCTTCATTATGTAGGATTTGGTGTTGTTAATACTTAATTCTCTTGACTTCATGAAAGAGTAGAAGGAATCTAATAAAATTTGAAGTCCGTTGGCAGTTCTAGATAAGAGGACTGTGTCATCCGCATATAGTAGAACCGGCAGTCCTTTTCGGCCAATATACGGGTAGTCTGTGTTAGTACTTAAAAGGTGCTCTTCCAAGTCATTAATGTAGAGGTTAAAAAAAAACGGGGCCAGAATGCACCCTTGTCGGACGCCCCGGTACACTCCAAAGTCTTGGGTCACTTTTATATCTTGGGTGTATCTGACATTCGCTTTAGTATCAGAGTGCATATCTTCTAAAAAATTAACTAAGTTTTTATCCACGCCCATTTTTTCCATGGCGCCCCAGAGCTTCCCCCGACTCACGCAATCGAAAGCCGAGGAAAGATCCATGAACGCCATGTGAATCGTTCCTCTTCGAGCCTTGGTATACTTCCCAAAATTAAGGTACAAATTTAAGCATTGAGAAATAGTGGAATGTCCAGGCCTAAATCCATACTGGATTGGGGATATTATATTATTTTCCTCTGACCATCTGACCAACCTGTTTAAAATTACTCCTCCAACAACTTTAGCCACGGAGTTTATTAGTGATATTGGTCTATAACAGGCAGGGCTGCTACGGTCTCCTTTCTTGAAAATGGGCACAATTGTAGATACCCCCCATGATTTTGGGCATCCACATGACACAGCCGCATTAAGTACTGCTGTAAGGACCGGTGCCCATAGTGCTATACAGGATTTAAAGAGGTCAGGCGGAAGACCGTCAGGTCCTGGGGCCTTGTTGTTTGATAGACCTTTGATTCCCTTTATTATTTCATCAATTGAGAAGCATAATAAAATGTCTCTACTTTCATTTGAACTGTGTTCTGCCTGCAACTCATTGTTTTTAAAAATAGAGCTGAAGTGGTTAATCCATTCTTCCTCTGGGATATTAGTGCCCACATTAGAAGTACTAGGATAATCAAATATAGGCTTATTAATAATCTCCCAGAACTTTGAACTATTTTTTAGTGTCTCAGGGTCTAACAGTGACTCCCATACACTTTTTTTAACTGCTCGCTTGCGGGTGGCAAGTGACTTCTTGTACCCAGCCCGCAAATCCCTGATGATCAGCGGATCTCTTGGTTTTATTTTTAGGGCTTTCTTAAGCTCACGGCTAGCCTTCGAACAATCACTGTCAAACCATTTCGGGTTACTAGTTGAGTTGATTTTCCCCTTAGTAGGTATCGTTAAAAATGACTCCACCTTCTAGGCAATCTCCTTAAAAGATGTCAAGATTTGTAATGGTGCTGATACAGGAGATGTACATACCGTCAGTTCGTGATTGCAAACATCATTAATAGAGGTATAAAATTGATCACAATCCACCATTGACCATTTTAGGCGACGCTTACCATTAATGCATTTTGTAAGGCCGCGATCCTCTCGAGAATTGCGCTTTTCAAGTATATTCACGCCCATTGTAATGCATAAAGGGTTATGGTCGCTATAAATGCTTAGAAGAATCGAGAAATCCTCAATAATATTAGCCAAATCAGCCGAAAGAAGAATATGGTCTATGTAAGTTCCTGTAGCATGGCCTTTAAAGGTAGGGGTTGAAAATACAGTTTGGTCCGATACTATCGACATTGCTGTGAAAAGATTGTTTTCATTCATTAAATCATTTAAACCTGTACCCCTCCGCGGGTGGTCAAAATGAATTCCTTCCATACTATTGCAACCCATTTGTCCAACAGGTCTCACGCTGGGGTTCCCACATAAATGTGTATTAAAATCACCCACTAGTATCTTGAGGCGTGGCAGAGAACTATCATTTGCCCTTAGGAAATCACGCAAAGACTCAATATTACAATCTCCAGACTGATTCACTGCATTATAGAAGTTGATCAATACAAAATTAGTTTTACCCCTCTTGAGTTCTAGAATCTGGATATTATTATTACCTGAGTAGTGTTCAATTTTATGACATATAAGCGACAAATTAACAAAAATTGCCAAACCCCCTTTAGCTCTTCCACTAGCAGATGGAGCTGCCGGAATTATAAAGCTCTGGTATCCTTCAATGTGTACATTTTTTCCCACTACCCAAGTTTCTTGGAGGCATATTATGGGATAATTTTTAACAAAGGACAACCAATCTTTGTCTTTCAGTTTATCAAGGAGTCCAGCTATATTCCACGATAATAATAGCCCCTCCTTACATTTTTGAGGTTCACATTGTATTATGTCCACTTTCTCACGTGCATGTAGGCTAGTGGGTATTAAACCAGTACTGTGACATTCCTGAACTGTCCCAGAATTGTCCGTAATGTGAGCTGGGAGAAGAGCTAAGTTTATATCAATATGTGAACCAGATATATTGATTAAATGGTTCTCAGCACCCAGTGCCGCAACATTACTACCTTGCAGTTCTAAGACTTGGGTAACATTCCCTAAGCCTATATCTTCTGGTAGGCGATCATTGGGGGCAGTGTTACATGGTGTGTCAAGTAGTCATTCCACCCGATCCAACCCACCCTCAACAGAAAAGACGTCATACCTGTTGGAAATAGGAATATTAAAACAGTTGTTGAGGTGGTTAGGGTATTGTTGATCTATGTGGTGTGGTCGTATTGGGCGATCCCATCTGTCCCGACTATAGCCCCAGTTATTAGTTGGTGCGCCAAAACCCCATCCGTTAGTTGCTTCTGGCCATATTGGCCTAGAGTGGGTATGAATAGGCTTAGGATATGTCATGCTCCGTTGTTTTTTGCCAAAGAATTCTAAGGTAAGAGGGATGATGGTGCCTCTCCTGCGTTGCGGCGGTAGAATATTTGGCAGGATGTTAGGTAAGACCGCAGAGTTTACAAAGTTTATAATTATGCAGTCACCTTTAAATTTTTGGGGGTTTTGTCCTATCCATGAGACCCTTCTGGCTGATTTGATATCTCCAGCTAGCTGTTGTTTCCCCCATGGGGCCAACTGCATATTACCAGATAACCAATGCAGGGCTTTACTTGTTAGCGCCGTGGGGGATTCAGATTGATCTGGTGCTAGTGGGGGAGCATTTGCCAGTACCAGCACTAAAGGTGCCGCATCTTCAATAAAGTGTAGTGTATCTTCTTCTACACTTGGTATGGATATTACAGGAGGGTGTGTGGGGTGGATCTCACTTGGCAATAAATGATTGGACGCAATAGTTGGGGTCTGTTCTAATAGATTTACTTGTGTGGTGTTGGAGGTTGTACCTCCATCTGATCTAAGTCCAAAGGCCTCTTTTACAGGAAAAACCAAATTTTTAACTGTTTCTGATATGGTTGACACCTCTTCCGTTATCTTTTTCTGATCTGCGCCTAACTTCTTTACATCTGCAGATAGCTTATCCAGTTTGGTCACTACTGGTTTAATTAAAGCTTTGAATTTGGTATCAATTAAATCTGCTATCCTAGATATAAGTTCTTCATCCACATTTAACTTCTCAACATCTTCTACTTTCCCCCTACCTTTTTCCCTACTTCTCACGGGTGACGCGGCCCTCTTCCTCCCAGAATAAGCTCCGCCACGATGTAGTTGTGTTTTTCTGCACTTTCTAATAGCTCGAGGAGCTGGGGCTTGAGCAGGGGGGTCAACATCGTTATTTATCTGCTCACTCTCTTGTACAGTTTGATCTTGTTCAATATCAACTATCTGGGAATCCGAATCATTAACCGGGGCTGTGTCTTGTCCCTGTGTTATGTGGATACTCATGTTTGAGGTACCATTTTCAAGTGTATCAGAATCTAAGATTACACTTCCCTCAGCCTGAGAAGGGATATCAATCCACGGTGATTCTGGTGATGGGCTTAAGGGGGATAAATTAGGGGAATGACTAAGTCCTAAGGATTGTCTCCTTTCGTTATTAATCTTTGACACTACTTGTACCAAGTAGTTTTCTATAGTATTACCCCCCGCCACTAAATTCTTTTTAGGCATTCTTGTTTATACTGATGTTAAGTCCCAGACTTTAGCGGTCAAATAAGATGAGAGGGCACACAATGAAACGATACAAATATGTCCAGGGTGAGCGTTAATATCAAAGATAGACAGTCTTACTGCAACCATGTAGGTCTGGTTCAACAGGGGCAGAGTGGCGTGTCCAGTCCAGTCTCAGCCTGTCTCGGACTGTCTAAGACTGTCCGCCCTTTGTCCGGGCTTCGTCCGGCGTCCCGCACACGCGTCCCGCTGTGCGTCTGTTGTACGTTTTTGTAGGAGGAGCAGGGGGCGGGAAGAGACTCCAGGTGCGCTACGATGCTCCTGCGCGGAACCCTGGGTCTCGCAGTCCCGGCCCCTGTTACAGCAGCCTTTCAAACACTTTAGGGCAAAATACTCCTCTCCTCGCACTTTGGCAAGCGGCTAGCGGACAGGAAGAATCCCACGCAGAGTCACGGTCTCCAACACAGCTGCGAGCGGCACTTGTACTGAATGGAGACATATTTTGATAGGTACTATAAAACCATTTGAAATTCTGATCTGACCATTGTACATCGCATTGTTTATGAAATCCTCAATGAAGGAATAGTTGCCAAGCTAGAAGGCCATTTTTCTTAGCACAGTATGATTTCAGTATTACTTATATTCCTGATGCAAACTTTTTTCGGTGAATGCTGTATCTTTGTTATCCTGAGTCATCACTTACTTATGACCAGCCTGTAATTGCCTCTCAAGTGTGTGGTTGGAATAGTTCAGGCACTTTAGACAAAGTTAAGATGGATTGAGAACAAATTGATCCAATAGAAATAGAAGATTTGTTTCCAAAAACTCCTTTAGTTTGACAAAATGAATTTCATTTCAGACAACTAATTATCTTTATGCTGGCCACAGAACTGCAGTTGGATATAATAAGAATGTGTCATTGCTGCCAACTATGGTCACAGAGAAGCTAATACTACATTGGAATTCGTTTTACGCTTTTTGGTGGCCAGCTTTTCATTCTGATGTTCAGGAACATGTTTGTGCATGTTCTATTTGTATCCAACAAAAAACATTAAATTTTAAGTCTTTTGGACATTTAAAGCTGTTACCAGTGGCTCCTGAATCTGGTTACATGATTTTTACACACTTTATAATAGATCTTTCGCCTTCAGAAGGACATCGTATAATAATGATTAATTTTCAAAGAGGTCCAATTTTTCTCATTTGTCCACTAGCTAATGGACTTTGTGACTGATAGTTTTAAATTGAATGCCTACCTCAAGCTATCACTTTTGATGGAGGTGCTTTAATGTTTTTGAGAGCTGAGTATAAGGCATTTGGAGCTGAACAAACTCTTTCTTTTGGTAATCATCCCCACTCAAACAGGAAAACACAAGTGTGGAGCAATATCTACAATGCTACTGTGATGCAACTCCACATAATTGGGTTTTCCATTCACCAACTGTTGAATCTTCTAATGCAACTCATAGTAAGCAAGGATTTCATACGAGAGTTTTCCCTTCTTCTCTTTTATTGATCCTTTGGTTCCAGCAGCTACTGGTTTTCTGAATCAATTACAGATCGATGCATAGGTAACTTGTTTCTAAAAGTTTATGCTGTTCTAATGTCAAGCTGTAGCTCATTTTCGTCCTTCTCATATGTTGCAAGATACATTTCAACTATGATTTTTTGGCCCATTTGTTATAACTCATCAGATCAATCCTGTAGCCTTTCGGTTGAAATTGCCTCACATTTGGAAGGTTCATTATGCTTTTTATTCATCCAACTGAAGCCAATTGTTCCTGATCCTCATCACCTGCTTTGGTCTAAACCTCTGGCAGTAATGGTACAAGGGCAACCAGAGTATAAGGATCAATACATTTGTAGTTCTTGGAACTACAAGGTCATCTTAAATTTCTGATCCACTGGAAAGATTTTTCATCTGGTGAGCATTCTTCAGATGATGCTTGTTCAGTTCATGCTCCCTTCTTAGTCCGCAATTTCTTTCAAAGGCACTTTAATACCTGTAGTATCAGGACAGGGCTATATTAGTGCCAAGAGTTTACTAGAAACTGAAAGTGTTCAGAAGAAGATGGAGGGTTCCTTGCACTTGTCTATGAAAAATGTCAGGAAGAATGCTGTGGCACTTCTCACGCCGGGCAAGTGTCCTCACCATCTAAACCACACTGGTGCTGCAGTTACCCAAAGGGGTGTTCCAAGAGCCTTATTGAGTGTTAGTCAAAAAGGGCAGCAGCAAGACCGTGGTGTATAGCAATAGAAAAAAGATGTTAAGCTTCTTAGCGTGCCAAACAGATTCTATACGTTTCAGTAAAGGAGAGTGGACAAGACTTACAAACAGCCATTTCCAAGATGGTGGTCGGTTCAGAGAATAATAAAATAGGTTCACAATCCAAGATAAAGTAAAGTGTTTTCCTGTGATCGATGCATCACATTACATTTGTCCCCTTATTTTCTGTGACGCTCTTCACCCGCTTGTTTTTTTTTTTTGTTCCTGGTTTTCACTTCTTGCAGTAGGAACGTCCGCTAAATCTTCCTATCAATCAAGACTTATAAAGTGTGGATAATGACCCGAGAGGGCATCCAGGCACTGAGAACCCTGCTGCTGGTGGGGGGGGGGGGGGGGGTAGTTGAACAGCCAAATAGAGTCATTTCCTGAATCCCAGCAGAGAGGATGAGGTCTGGATGTGAAGGGGGAGGTTGTTCCAGGACTTTGCAGCAAGGTAGGAGAAGGAGCATCCTCCACTGTTGCTTCAGTAGATGGTGGGGGGGGGGAGGGGGTGAGCGAGGGAGAGGGAGGCAGAATGCTGGTTTCTTGAGGGATGGAGGAAGTTCAGGTGGTGCTAGTCATTGACTGTGTAGGGCTTTGTAGGTGTGGATCAGCATCTTCATTTGACATCTCTTCTAAATGGGGAGCCAGTGGAGCTTCTTGGGGTGGGGGGTGATGTTGGTTCGCTTCGAGAGATCGAGTATCAAGTCTGGCGGTTGAACCCTGCATGGTCTGTAGTCTTTTCACGAGGTGCGAGTGGAATCCTATGTAGAGCACCTTGCTGTAGTCCAGCTGGTAGATGACTAGGGTTTGAGTGACAATTGGTCTAGTGTTGACGGGCAGCCATTTGAAGATCTTATGGAGCATGCAAAGGGTGAGGAAGCAGGCAGAGAAGACTGTGTTGATCTGGTGAGCTTGCTGTCCAGGATGGTGCTAAGGTTATGGGCATGGTCTGTCGCAGTGGGACAGGGTCCTCGTTTGTTCGGAAGTCCACCAAGAGTCACTCCACGGGGAGGTGTTGCTCCCGAAGATTAGTACATCTGTTTTGTCTATGTTGAGTTTTAGGAAGTTGTCTTTCATCCGCTCAGCGAAGTCATCATGCATCTGTGGAAGTTGGTCATTGTGGTGGATAGGTCTTCTGATAGCAAGAGGATGAGCTGGGTGTCGGTGGCATAGGATATATTTAGTAAGCATGGGCGAATTTTGCGAATCTCGCATTCGCGAATTTTGCGGATTTGCGAACTCGCAATTCGCAAAATCCGCGAATTCTCGCAAATTTTTTTTTTTTGTGTGTTCGCGCGGGTTTCTGCCAGTTCGTGAGGGTTTTGTAGAATTTCGCAAACGCGAACTTACCTGTCGGGTCGCAAGTTTCGCGAACTTGTTGTTTCTACGTGTCCAGCCTGTTTGGGACACTCTTCTTCATCACTGCCACTCTCTGTCACCACTGCCACTCTCTGACTACTCATGCCACCCTCTGGCCCACCCATGCCACCCTCTGTTTCATCACAGCACCCTCTGGTTGTCCAGTCAGTGTACATTATTGTGGCAAAGCAAGCACACCTTCCCTGCCTCAAGTGACCTGAATTAATTTGGGGCTGATTAATGTGTCACAGAATATTTTTTTAGCTGGAACCTGCTTCCTTAGTGCTTCCTGATTAGTGATCTTTTGCACTTGCTAAGTGCTTTCATTGTTGCAAAATTAGTTACAACACCTGCCCTGCCCCAACTGACAATAATGAATTAGGGGCTGATTAATGGATTTGAACTTCCAGCCTGGCTCCTGCTTGTCTCCCTTAGCTGTAATTCAGGACCTTTGTGGCATATGTGTAACTATTCTGAGGTTCAGAGCAGGGTCACATAATAGTTGCAACTGGCAACTGAACTCTGGAGGGGCCCCTCAGGAAGCACTACAGGAAATGGCTACTAATGATGAGCCTGAACTTTTGAACCTGGTAAGTAGTTTCAGTTTTGCTAAGATCGTATTTCTGCAATTTTGCGCTTATTCGCGGGGCGCGAAGTTGTACTGGGAAGCCGCGAACTCACGCGAACAGTGCGAGCAAGCCATAAAATCCGCTGCTCGCGGATTTGCGGATTTTGCGGGAGATTCGCGAATCTCGCGGATTGCGAATTTACCGAAAATCCGCGAGCGAAACGGATTTTCCGCCCATGCTTAATATTTAGTTCATGGGTTCTGACGATGTTGCCCAATAGGTTATGTAGTTGTTGAACAGTGTAGAGCTGAGGGATGAGCCTTGAGGAAAGCTGAAGATGATGTTCTTATGTTCTGAGGTGAAAGGAGGTAGGCGGATTCTCTGAGTTCTGCCAGATAGGAAGGAGGCAATCCATTTGAGGGCGTCTCCCTGGATTCCAATGTGGTGAAGTCTCTTGATCAGGGTTTGGTGGGATACGGCATTGAGTGCTGCAGACAGGTCGATTAGGATCAGGGCCACCATTTCTCCTCAGTCAAGGAGGGTTCTGATGTCATTAGCAGCTGTGAGCAGGGCGGTTTCGGTGCTTTGGTTGGTGTGGAATCCGGACTGGAAGGTATCCAGAATATTGTTGTCCTCCAGATGTTCCATGAGCAGGTGGTTCATAGCCTTTTCAAACACTTTGGTGGGAAAGGGGAGCAGAGAGATGAGACAATAGTTCTTGAGTTCGCTGAGGTTGGCGGACGGTTTCTTGAGAAGAGGTTTGACTTCTGCGTGTTCCCATTCTTCGAGGAAGGAGTGGTGATGGATCCGGTATATAGATGTCCTTGCTTGGATCATTCCACTTCCCTGAAATAAGCAGGAGTTTAGTGCCTTGCTATTTATTAACTGCTACAACATTGCCAAGGATGTTTTTTTATATTTTTACCTCTTAACTGGGAGCCTCTTAAGAAGACACTTAACACTTTTCACATATACAATTAAGTGCAGGGTAGCACCAGGACTACTGGGAGGAGCTGCTTTTTTCTCAGTCATTCGCAACTGAAATTCTTAGCGTCCTGTCCTTGAAACTTTTTGTAGAAAGTGTCATTGCTCAAAATATGAACATCTCTCATTTTATCCACTGCATTTCCCCCTTGCTTGTCTGCCAATATGACCTCTAAACATTCATCTCTAGCCATATCAATGTCGAGCTAAGTCAGATGATGAAAAAGTAACTTCTTTGGAAAAACTGCCTGCTATGAACTACAGTGCATGCTTACCTCTGCATACCAGTCATGCGTGGAGATGCATTTCTCTGAGCCTTCCACACATGCATGTTTGTGGGAGAAGAAGAGGCTGACGGTCTATGCAGAGTGTGGGCACTGCCTGGAAAGAGGCTTTGCTTCTCCAATGGAATAAAGACGAAAAGGATTACATGACCTATTGAGCCAAAGGATGCTCACAAAACTTGCAATGGTGGAGGTCAGCTTGAGCAGTTATAGTATAACTTCCTTGTGGTCCAGAGCCTTCCTGTTAGGCCATTGGATACATCACTGTTACAGATGGGCACTGTTGTAAGAATTCTGAAAGCTCACAGACTGTTTCTGCTTGGAAGCTGATGAAAGACTGAATTGGATTCAGAAAAGTATTCTTGCACTACTCTCATGTTTAGAAACATAGACTTTGCGCTTGACATGAATTTCAGGAGTCATCCATTAACTCAATAAGTGCAAAGAATGGATGACCCATTGACGTCCCCCACGCTACCTCTGCAGTGCGGAGGATGTCAATGGGTCATCTTCCTATGGGATGCTTTCCCCCATGTTGGCACCTCTGGTGGCTGGCACAGAATCGCTCCTGAGTTAACCACCTCTCCACCTCTGACCCATCAGTGAAGTCAGTGCACCACACAGAGAGCTGACATCACAAATCCTACCACACAACGACAGCAGGAGCAGGTGGGTGCAGCTCTGCATGCGTGCAGTGGGATTTCTCTTGCCAGCCACTATCTCTAAGTTTGGAAAAGGCAATAATGGAAACAGGGGAGTCTCCCCTTTTCAGCAATACCTTATTCAAACAGATCCTGGCTCATGGATCACAGGTGTACCACGATCCACAAGCAGGGATCCCTCTTGAAACCAGATATTTTTTTCCATCTGGGGGTCCCTGGGGGGGCAAAATAATGCATGTCCTTGGTGTAGTCATGTACATTTGGCAGCTATTTTATTTTTACTTGTGTTGCTTAGGACTTTTCTGGCATTACCCCCAGTCAGCATAATAAACAACAAAAAAAGAGAGGGTCATTTCCCCTGAGATATATCTTGTGGTGGGTTGACATAAAATGCAAATGGCACAAAAAAATCAATACCTGAAGTGGGATCACCCATTTCCAAGTGATATATGTTGGGGTGGGTGGAAGTAAAATGAATGTCCTATTACTTACTGGTAATCTTCATTACTCCTGGTCCAGTTGTCCTCGTCCCATTCCTGAACAAAGTGGAGATGAGCATCTCCGCGACAGAAAAAAAGAACAGGAGCATGCTGAGATACCCAACCACTCCCTCCCACTGGAGTCCATAAGCGGTACCAGCCCAGCATGCAGCCTGAAAATACCAAGCCAACAACCGGAAGGCCAGCTTCCAGGGAGGAAGGGGCATAAGGAATGGGACGAGGACAACGGGAACAGGAGTAATGAAGATTACCGGTAAGTAATAGGACATTACCCCCAGGTCCCTCCAGTACATGTCCCATTCCAGAACAAAGTGGAGAATACCAAAGCAGACAAACCGGCATTCCGGACTTCCATGAACGCCAGGAGCACCAGACCGAAAAACGGCACCCCACAGGAGCAACAGGAGCCCACAAGAAAGGAGAAAAACGGAGGCAGGAGCACACACCCAATCACACCCCCAAACAAGCTGACAGAGCCGGGACCCAAAAACCAGCAGGGGACGACCAGTAAAAAAGCACAAGAACTTCGCAGGCAAGCCAGAAGGAGGCCCCTCGCGCACAGCCAAGCCCCAAGGGAACAACCAGAGGGACCAAAACAAAGCCCCGGCGCCCGAACGACCAAAGGGAGCCCAGGAGAAGCGGAAGCTCCCTAACGGAGCAACCGAGCCAGGAATGGCAACTGACCAGGGAGAAACCGACCAGGGAGAAACCGCCAAGGGCCAAGCCCACGGCCCCAGGCAGCCACCCAAGCAGACACCAAACAGGCCAACCCAGGCCAATGGCCAAGAGCAGAGGAGAACAGCCCGCACAGGGCAGCAGGGCCGAAGGCCCAGAAAGGAACACAGCAGAGGCAAGACAAAGAGCGAACTCCCCCCAAAAACAGGGAAGAAGGTGGCTCACAGGCACAAGAACCCACAAAGGACCACACCAAAAAGCAAGGGGAAGGAAGACGAAACCGAAGAGGCATGTCAAAGCAAGAGAACAAGGAAAGACGTGGCCAACCACAGGACCAACCCCAAAACCCCAGGGGAAGCCACCAGCAGAGCCGCAAAGACCAAAGAGGGCAGAATCAGATAAGAAAACAGGCACTGACACAGAGGAATAGCCAGGAAAAAAGGGGGTAGGGAACTTAAGCAAGGCCCCCTCACCCCAGCCAAAAACAGCAGCAACAGGGAACACGGAATCACAGAAACACACAGAAGGCCCAGGCCACAGGGCAGGAATGACCAACGGCCAACACCAGCCAAGACACCGAAGAGCCGTAGGAACAAAAAGGCCGCCACACCGGGAGAAGAACCCGGGGCACATGAACCGGCCAAGCTGCCAGGCCCGAGGCACACCCCCAAAGCAGGAGACACTGGGACACGAAACCCAGCAACCCGCACAACGGAGGCCAGGGAGAGCAAAGAAGAGCAACCCGAAGCAGACCCGGACAAAACCAGGGCACAACCAAGAAAGACAACAACAGGGGCCGAACACGGAACCGAGGAAACTAAACCCCAGAACCAGGAAGGAGGAACCACCACCAACCAAGAGCCGAACCACCCACCAGGAGGACAAAGGAGGACACCAAGGAACCACCGAAGGTGAACCCCAAGAGGAGCTGCAGAAGGGCAAAACAGGAAAGACCAGCAAGGAGGCCAACAGCCCAACCTCGCAGGTGACCCACAAACGCCCAAGAAGCCAGCCAGAGAAACCGGCAGGCCAGCCAGCCAGGAGGCTCCTAACACGGTGCCACCAGGACCCGGAAGGAGAGGCAAAAACAAAAGAAATAACCAAGAAGGGGCACAGGAAAAGGCACAGCAGCCAACCACAGCCAGGCCACCCACAGAGGAGAAGCAGCAGGAAGACAGGAAGGGAGTCCAGCAATCCACACAACGGCCCCAGCTCAACAGCCAGCCGCAAAGAAGTGGCAAAGGAAAGGACAGAAGACCACTCCAGGACCAAGAACACCAGGGCCAGAACCACCGGGCACCAAGTGGCTGAAAGAACACCAAAAGCCCACGAGAATAAGCAGCCAGGAAAGGACCCAAGTAGGGACCAAAAGAGCACCCCAAAACAACCAAGCGCCCCACAGCACAAAGCCTGACAAAACTAAGCCGAGAGGGGCACCAGCGACCCACACGCACAAGTGAACAGGAAGTCAAACACAGGAACCACAAGGGCAAACCCAACAGAGGCAGAGCCCATGCCCCAAAGCACACCGGAACATCACAGGCACCAGAAACCAAAGGTGAGGAGCCCGGAGAAGCCAAAGGCGCACCACCCACCAGGGGCATGGGAACAGACTCAAACAAGGGGAGAACGAACACCCCAGAGCCAACAAGATAGCAAAGGCCACAGACACCACAGCCCGCACGGGAGCGAGAAAACAGCACAGGCCCAACAACAGTGCCCTAAAGGGGAAAGGGCAGATACCCAGACCCGAGGCAAAGCCAACCGCAACCCCAAGGGAAAGAGAGAAGCAGGAAGCAGCAAAGCGGCCCACACACCAGGGGAGGCTAACACCCAACACCCACAAAGCAGGGAAAGGGCACAGCAGACAGGGCAGGGCACAGGAGCCGAACACCCGAGGGGCCACCCAAGGCAGAGGCCAAGGATGACCAACGACACCCAGCCACCACAGGAAGAAAAGGGAGCAGCAGTTGAGATGCAAAGCCCAAAGTGCACCAAGCCACCAAGAGAAACACAAGAGGGGAGAAGGCAACCACATCCGGAATCCAAACCCCAGCAGGCAACACAACCCTGCAGCAGGCGAGATGCAAACCCAGCCGACTCCAGCAAGACCCCACCAGGGGCACAACCAGCACCGCCCCGGAGCCAACAGCCCAACAAGGCCAAGGGCCCACCAGGAACGAGGGAGGGCACAACAGGTCCCGCCCATGGACCACAAGGGGGAGGTCCCAGCGAACCTGCGGAAGGGCAAGAAGAAACCAGACTCCCCGAGCATGGGGCCAAGCAAAAGCACCCGGAAGGATGCAAGAAGTACCCAACAGCAAAAACCACAGGCAGGCACCCAGACAGGCATGCACCAAGCCCGAAACCACAGAAGGGCAGGAACCAATGGATGGAAGGACAGCGGGCAGCCGAAGGAAGCCCAAGAATAGCAAGGCACCAGGATCCGAAAAAAAGGCAAAAAACGCCCAACAAGCAGCCAGGGATGTCCAGAGCAGGCCAGATCAATAGGCAAACCCAGGCGAACCCCCAACTAGGCACCAACCAGGGCCGAACAGGGAGAACAGAAGCCACAGAGCAGGACGGCCTGAGGCCCAGAGGACATAGCAAAGAGGCCACAAGAAGAAGCCAACAAGCCCCAGGAGAGACCGCACCAAAGCGAGCCACGGCCCAGCAAGCAGACACCACACCAGGGACAAACCAGGGCTGACCCGGCTGAACCACATAGCAGGCAGCAGGATGAACAGAAGCCAAGGCCACGGGCCAGCACAGCAGGAGAGCACAGCAAGCAAAAAACTGCCAGGGGGCACGCACCAGGGGGATAGGCTAACAGCAGTCCCACAGAGACCGAACCCCAGCCCAGACGCCAACCAGCAACAAGCGCCGAGCAAGCAAAAAGCCAGAAGGCCTGGGAACACACATGGAGGAAGCCCCCCGAAGGACCCGCCCCAGGCAGAACCCGCAAAAACAGGCAGCGACACACGGGAAACCACAGCCCAAGACAGGACAGAGGACCCACAGCGAAGGCAGGGGAGCCGAAGTCACAAGCTGCTGAAGACGCCGAAAGGCTGCGAGGACCCCGGGAGCAGGGGGCAGCGGAGGCAGAGAACCAGGCCGGAGACAACAAGAGCCCTGGACCTAGACAGCATTCGGACCCATGCCTCACACAACCAGCAAAGCGCAGAGGGATAGTACGCAGGAACAGGAGCCTGCAAAGAGAAGCCCCAACAGGAATCCACAAGCACCGGGAGGGACCTGAGGACGACGGGATCCAACAGCACCTGAAAGAAAGCAATGCACCCACATGGCAGGACAGCAGGGAGACCAGCCGTGTCCAGCTCAATTTCGTAGAGTGCATGCATTGCATGTATGATGCCGGGATCAAACCCTGGCATCTCCTGGAGGCTCAGCTGCTCATCTTGGCATCCACCAGAAGGCCCTCCTGCCATCATTCCAAACATCTGAAGAGGGCATGTGGAAGACACACCACTTCAGGGCCGCAAGCCAACCCCATGCAAAGCACCAGAACAGCAGTGAGAAAAAAACGGAACCGCTATGTGGTACTCACCAAGGGGGCAGGAAGACCACCACATGCCCTAGTGCCCCCCAACAGTAAGCCCAGGCGCCTACCAGGAAACCAGCGCCGGGCGGTGAAGCCTGCTGAAAAAGGCCTCCGAGGCCACAGCAATCAAACAGCAGGGGCGCCAGGAAGAAGAGGAGGCCAGCAGGACACCAAACGCCAGGCAGAGAGCCCAGGAGCATCACACAGCAGAGCCCCAGGTCCAGCCGAACAGCTGCAGCACCGCGTCCCCCAGACCGGCCAAGCCACAGGGAGATGTGCACTGCAACCCGGAAGAGACCGGGACGAACGGCGCCTCAGCCGCAAAGGGCCAGGTGACAATCAACGCGGCCCCTGACAAGCCCGGCAGGCCAGGAGAACGCTAAAGAGGACGGCAAAGACAGCCCAGGAGCCCCGACAAGACGTCCAGCGAAGAATCCGAGCAGGTAAATCCAAACACGTCCCATCCTGTCGGAAGACAGAAAAAAGAACAGGTTGCATGCTGGGCTGGTACTGCTTATGTACTCCGAGTGGGAGGGAGTGGGTTGGGTATCCCAGCATGCTCCTGCTCTTTTTTTCTGTCGCGGAGATGGTCATCTCCACTTTGTTCAGGAATGGGACGAGGACAAGAGGGACCTGGGGGTAATGGCACAATTATTGATCAGTGACTGAAGCAGGCTTACAAACAGCCTTTTGTTGTACTGGATGAAAGCAAAATGTGAATGGCCGAATGGATGAAGGGTGTTCATCCATTGCCCCATGGTGTATGCCATCCTGAGTAGATGTAAGGTGTTAATGGCACAATAGCTGATCAATTGCTGAAGTGTGCTCACCCATTTCCCCAATGATATGTGCTGGGTGGAAGTAACATGTAAATAGCACAATAACTGATCAATGGCTGAAGTAGGCTCACCCATTTCCACATGGTATATTTTGCAGTAGGTGGAAGTAAAACGTTAAAAGGATAATAAATGATCAATTGCTAAAGTGTGCTCACCCATTTCCTCAACAATATGTGCTATCCTGGCGAAAGTAAAATGTGAATTGCTGAAATAATGATCAGTGGTTAAATTGGGTTCACTCATTGCCCCTGGATGTATGCTGTGCTGGGTGGAAGTAAAATGTGAATGGCACGGTTACTGATCAGTGGGTGATGAGGGCTGACACAGTGCTCTATCTATGCTGTAGTGGATGGAAACAGAGGGCCACATGGTGCACATTGCTAACTTCATTGTGAATCACTGCATGTTGTTCTTCCATCAGACACACATCTCATAAAGAGGGTTCTCCTGGAGCTATTGACAAATTTGGTACAATGTGCTTTTCTCTTACTGAGTGTGCTGCAACTTGAACTATTGTTTTTTTTCAGGGGGGTTTCCTGAGCTTTTTTTGATAAGTTCTATGCAGCATTGATTTTCAGACAAGTGCCTTTTCCCTTTTGAGGCTGTTATTGTGATCACACTTTATTACATTGTCACTCTCACAGCATTGAGCTCCATTCTTTCAGTTCATAGCATTAATTTCTATGAGTACCTCTGCATTCTACCAAGGCCAGAAGGTCTTTGATAGAAAACAGAGATGGCATCTCGCTGTATGGCTGTTTCCGAGGGTCTTATGGAGGGCAGCTCTGTGGCAGGGCCTGATACTGCGACAGCATCTAAGGGAGAGGGTCATGGAGCAGAATCTAGGAGCAATTTTTCCATTGGAGTTGCTTCTGATGGCAGCTTGTCTTGCAGTGATTCTAAGGAACATGCCCATGGCAGTCGTGTTGACCCTTTGCAAGCGCATTCTGTGCAACAGAGCAGGTAGATATCTCGCAGAGCACAGGCAGAGTGCTCACTTGACAGACTACTAATTTAGTTCAATCACAAATTCCCCCATTCACTGCAGATGCTAAATATAAGGTTAATACTGAAAATGTTTTACCTATTGGCTACTTTCATATTTTTCTGGATGAAGACTTCCTTGAGGGGCTGAACAGCAAACAAATGTGGGTGTTGAACAGTTTCTGAGGGAGCATGGAGGCACTCAGGGGCACACTTGTGGACTTACACTTCACTTGGGGAATTGTAAACATTTCTGGGCCAAACACTGAACATGGGAATAGTGCACAAATTAATCATAATATCCTACTGGTCTACCAGTACAGTTTTGGTAAATCCCAGCTTCGCACTCCTCATGAGCAGTAACAAGTTTTTGATTTTCCAGCCTATGCTGCGTTTCAATGATGATCCTGCACCATTGCCCCAGAATCACCCAGACCATGACATGTTGTTCAACAGTTAGTCTGTCGTGGAACATTTGTCAGCCAACTTTCCAGAGATTTATACTCCTAGAAAGAATTTAGCGGTCAATGAGTCCCTGATCTTGTACAAAAGGGGACTGCTGTTACATCATCAAGATGTACATGTGTTGAGACAAATCAAATATTCCACTTGTTTGGTTTTTAATTTGTTTTTTAATATATATGTATACATTTAAATTGTCGTCATTTGTAAAACTGTGCATTCATGATGTATTAACTGTGTGATTTTTTAATTATGTCAATGATTTGATTAAATATTTTTGTACTCTCAATAAATTGATCATGAATAATAATTTTTCTTATTGTTGATATTACTAAGTGCACTGCATTAGTTGATTTACTCCTTGGCTACAATAATTGATGTTTTACAGTACCTGCTATTTTTTCAGGACCCAATAGTTGCCTAGGATAAAGTTATTTGTATAATATTTGTGCCCTGACCTAGGAACTAACTAGCAGTATTAGGGGGTCCCTTTGTTATATATTGCATGATGTGCGAGAACTCCACTGCTTATGTGTACAGCCTGAGAGTATGTACAGGGAAGGACGCTCCAATAAATGCTTCAGGTTGCCCTTCTGGGTGAGTAGTAAGTGAAAAGAGTGCATAGAAGTTTGCCAAATCTCTCCTTCATAAAAGTTATAACCTGTATGCAGATAACTTCTATGTAGGAGTCCGGCTGTTTAGTGAACTGTACAAAGAAACCACTGTGGCTTGTGGTACAATTAGAAAGCACTACAAAGGATTCCCTCAGGAGCTTCTCTGTAAGCAGCTCAAACAAGGCCAGAGCCATGCATTGCATTGCACTTAACTGCGCTCTGTCAAATTCCCAGACAGGTGGGCAGTATATGTGCTCACTACACTTAACAATTAGAGCACTTCTCCAGTCACTATTTGGGGTCAGTCGCAGAAATCCACAAGCCCACTGGTATACTTGATAATAACAAGTAGATAGGTGGAGTGTATAAAAATTACTAGGTTCTTCACCCATATAATGTACGAATCATAAAACACCGGATAGGAGAAGTTGGCTACTCATCTGATCCAGTCGGTGGCAACAATGTATATGTAGCCTGTCGGTGGACCACCACAGGAAGACTGATGTGCTTCCTTGGCTTTTAGTTAGCTGGTATTAAAAACTTTACTGATGTAGAAGAAGAAGCCTCGACATTATCTGTTGTGGAAGACATTGCAAGTCTGCAGGACTGGCACTTACTGATCGCATTCCTGAAACAGAACAAAAAGAGTTGCCGATATCGGCAGTTTAGTTTGTGTTCTCCAAGGAAAGAAGCAAGAGAGTAGATATTACTGTTTCCAGTGCCCATCTCAGCCTGGCTTGTGTTTTCCAACATGCTTCACTTTGTACTACACAAAAGTGAAGTTCTGGGAAAATGATTCATGTTCATAGATACGTGCCTTCCATGGCCCATTACGTGCACAGTTGTGTAGCTTTGTAAATTCTTTCATCTAATTTGGAAAGAATGACTCTTATCCATGATTTTGGTGTATTTACTGATGCCAGTTAAGAGGAACACAATGGTGCTGCTTTAGACTGCTTGCCACCCTCATAGTCTGCCAAAATGTGAGGGGTGTCCTTTCCACAATATTACAAGGGCAATACACTCAATTCACTGCACACAACGGTGGACAGGTCATGAGCCATATTTTGGCTGAGTGCCTTGGCCACCCTACCCTAAGGCCCTTTGTCGTTCAAGAAGTGCTCTTTCGGGAACTTAGTAGTATCTGCTTCAGCATGTTTAAAACAGTTTTCAAAGGTAGATTTGCTCACACTGATTGAGGAATGGGCCCCAAGTATATCCTCAGATACCTGCAACTTCACACCCACATTCTGGAAAAGGTTGGATTTAGAGCAATGAGTGCACTGAAGGAGCATTAAAGAAATGTCTTCCTGAGCCTAATCACGCGATCGCTGTGAATGGCTAGTAAAGGTGCATCTTAGAACCCTTGTGGTATTAGGATTCTGGGTAAGACAGACATAAACAGGTAGTCAAAGCTTAGCATAGGTTTGTTTCTGTAGGGAACTTATGAAGGTAGAAGGCTGATGGACAAGGTTAAAGTGAATCTCTGGCCAAGGCACTATCCCTCCCAGTGGATGGTGGTATGTGTGTAGTGGCAATTGTGTGGCTGTTAGGTTACAAAATATTTTGGTACAGTTATTACTATTTACTCTTTGATCCTATTGCTACCAGTAGGGCCAACACCAACCAGTATAAGTCTGTACTTCAGTGGTGAATGACCTCCAAAGGAACAAAAACATCCCCTCGCAGTTTTGAAAACTGAACGCCCATTGGAGTCCAGAGTGATGTAACTTGCATGAATCCTACTCAACCACAATGCAAGCCTCAAACTTTGCCTAAATGTATAAAATCATGCATTTTCCTCCCATGCCTGTGATGGAAACTTCCAGAATCTGTGGGTAGCCACAAGATTCCTAGATTCCTACTATCCAATGTTTTTTCACTTCTCTTGATAAAAATACTACCCCACTTGTGTGGCTCGGCTTAGAGACAGTGACACAAAAGGCCCCAAAATGCAATTGGAGATAACGGGGATGGAGGTAGCTGTGGTATTTGCAGGGTCATTGTCCCTGGTCTGATCTATTCCTGTTGTGGACATTAGGCCCTGCGAAACAAATAGGGTAACATTTTTGCAACGTTGGATGGTAGCAATTTTGTGTATCCATGCAGATTCTGGAAGTTTTGTTTTTTAGACATGAGAGTAAAATTATAGTTTCACCACGTTAGTAAACCTAGAAAAGGACTGGATGTACTCGATGGACACAGTAGAGGAAACAAGAGCTTACATTCACCTCGCTTATTATTACATGAAGTTTTCGTAGACACCAAGCTGATCTTGCACTTATGCCTTCTGTACATATTTTGAGCAGCAATGCCCATTATCAACTAACCACAAAGGAAAACGCAGTGTGCAGACTGTGACCATTTCTAGTTTGTTACGTGACCAAGTCTTAAACGCTTCCACATGACACAATTAACAAAACTCAGCGGCCACGTTGCCAAATACAACATTGCAGCGAGCTTCTTGGCTGAACCCACTCTGGGGTTCTTCAAGCATGTGTTTCTTAAGAAGATAACAATAAATTGCGTGTTTCCTACGGCACTGTTGCAGTGGTATGAAATGTGTCCATGTGTTATCCATTTATAAGTGACTCCCACACTATATATAACCTTTGGGCTTTGCCTAAGGGCATGTGTGCCACTTCACTACAGACCATGGAGAACTTATTTCAAGACTAAAACTACATTAGAGAGGCATGAACGCATTGTTTTGAGCACGGTTTGTCTAACTCGTTGAACTGAAGCAAAGCAATAATAGATCATCCAGTAACAGACCTCAGTGTTCAAGTTTCCAGGTGTCATTCACGAACAGCTTATGTGTGATGTGAATGGGTTTTTCTAAAGCGCACTTACACTCCAGGGAGCATCTTGGCGCTAGACATCGCTGTCTCCACAAAGAAGAAAAAAAGGGCAGCTGCAGGGGTGTGTCCTAATAATGTAGGACGGTCTATGAGTGGAGAGAAGTGAATTAGATTAGGGCTAAGCAGGATGAGTCTTCTGTATTGAAAATCCAAGTTTTGAGCATTTTCCGGAACAGTTTTTCTGACTGTATCAGGCGCATCTGTGGTGGGAGCTTGTTCCAGGCTCTGGCTCCCAGTACACCGATGGATTTTCCGCCTTTTGTGGTTAGTCTAAATCTGGGAACTGCAAGAAGGTTGAGGTTGGATGATCTCAGTGATCGAGGGGGAGTGTATCTTACAAACCTTTGGGACAGGTATGTAGGTCCTGACTGGTGGTAGGCTCTGAAAGTGATGAGCAGGATTTTAAAAAGTACTCTTTTATGGATGGGTAACCAGTGCAGGGTTTTGAGTGCTTTTGAGGCAGATGATTTCCTGGGTAGCCGTAGTACCAGGCGAGCGGCGGCGTTTTGAGCCATCTGCAATTTGTGCAGAACAGCTCTGTTTGTTCCTGCATAGATGCTGTTGCAGTAGTCTAAGCGGGATGTAATGAGGGCTACTGCAACAGTCTTTCTGGCTGTTAGGGGAAGAAGGTCAAAGAATCTTCTGAGACTTTTAATGATGTTGAAGCAGGACCCTGCCACAGTACCTGCTTGTTGCTTGAAGGATAGTGCTTCATCAAACCTTATCCCTAGGTTACGAGCCGACGTGATGGTATTGGGGGGAATTTCGGCATCTTGAGGCCACCAGTTAGAGGGGGAGAAGGAGTTGTTTTGACCAAAAGGGAGGATTTCAGTCTTTCCTGAATTGCATTTGAGGTGGTTTGATCGCATCCAGTCAAATGTAGCCGTAAGACAGTCCAAAATCTTTCTTTGCCTTCTGCCTTCTGCCTTCTGGTAGCAATAGGTCTCGATTTATAGTGTGGAAAAGGAGTAAAAAGGCAAATAAATACGCCATTGCATGAACCATTTCGAACTCTCAGAACACCATTTAGATGAAATCTGAGGACTAGAAAAGAGATGCCCTGCTTACATTCGCCTGCAGATATTTTCACAGCCACTAAATTATTTCTGTCTGCAGAGCACAGTTTCACGCCAACCTCAGCAGCATACAATCTCATACTTAACTCATGAGAGATACATGGGAACGCACACCATCATGGTCCTTAGGAGTGTACATAATGTTGAAACTGCGTGTAGTGGTTTTCTTTCTTATCATATGCATAGGGTTTAGATCATTTGCGCATTATAGCTGATAAGTTAGCAGGATGACCACCACCCACCAGGTCACTGCAGATGCTGTTTCCAGCCCTAGAATACTCTGCGATAACCTAATGCATTTTGGATAATGTAGTCTTGATTTGCTCCAAACAATGATTTGTAAGTGAAGAGTTCACGACAGGAAACAGTGCAATGACTTGGTTTGTTGTGGTCACCTTAAATGATGACTGATATTTTCAAGGCCTATGGACTAAACTGAAGATCATAACAAGTAATCGCTCTAGTCAATACGGCACCAATGTAATGTTCCATTTTTAATTTTGTTTTATTATTCAATATGTATGAATGTTATTATGTATCTTTTATGGTTTTTCAAAACCGAAATAAAGATTAATGATTCGAATCGATATTTGTTCTTTATTTAATTTAGGAATATTTAAGAATTTTGGACAGCAATCACAGTGGCATTTAGAATTATCTAAGAGTACTCCTGTAGTACTCTTTTAGGTACTCCTGCATGCCTTTGTAAATTGGCCCCCAAGCATTTGAAATGGAAATAAAATGGGACTATTCATCTTCATATACATTTGAATAAACGGAAAGGACTAGGAACACTTCGTACTTTTAGTAATGGGTAGTTAGACTTTTCAAACAGATTGACAAATGCATGTATTACTCCGTAGAAAAAGTACTTCTGTATTATTACTACTTCCTGTACCCATAAATGTTTACTTAAACTGGCCGCTCTACTGCAAGTTAATGCCTTACCTGGCACTACACCCAAGGCAACTAGCCAAGAAACACTCCGGGATTGAGGATGAGTGTGAGAAAGAATTCGGTCCAATTTCCGAGTCTCAAAGTGAGGGAAGTGAAGTGGGAGGAGGAGGCGGGGGGGCAATGTTCACATTATTATCTAAGAACACTAAATGACCGGAGGGACGGTGACTCGCTATTTGTGAAAAATGAATGTATTCCGTTCTAGCCCACGACGCCGCTGCCACTACAGTCGAGACAGAGAGAGAGAGAGAGAGAGTGAGTGAGCCGTTGGACACTACCATTCATTCATTAGAAGGGGAGGCGCTGCCGTTACTTTAGCACGCACAAGTGCCACCATTTCATGTTATGCAAGGGTCACAATAATAGCAGAGACTAAACATGGAGGATGTTGTGACCTTTTAAATGCATGCCAGTCACAGAGGACCCCCTTTTGACAGGGATGGTATACTCCTGTTGCTGCACAAATGGCCGAAGGAGAGACGGGGCAGGACAGGACACGGGTCTTCTGACTGGTTATCTTGGACAGTCTGCGGCTTGAGGGAGGCAGAGGTTGATACTTGGACAGGTAAAGCGTATGACTGTGACTGTAAAAAACACCTCGCACACCCCAAATGTTATGAGGCAGATGCCAGCTAGTAGGGAAAATGAAGTTACAAGGCATATAACAGCCCTCCCCACTGCAGTACAAGGACACTTCCTGTACATACAACTGCCGTGGAAGCACAAACATACAACCGTGGCCCAATCTAACTTCTGTAAAGATGTTTAATATGAAGCAGAACCAAAGCCCTCTCCATTAATAATATTTGCTGAAACTTTTTTTTTGTGAATACATAAGCTCTGGTAGAAAATCGCAAGTACTAAGATAGGATGGGGGTCGGGCTTAGCACATTTGGTCAGACGTCACCCATTGTTACTGAAATGGTTAGTGTTAAGTGCGATAAAACGTGCTGTTGAATGCTGAAAGCTCTACATTGAGGAGAGAGTGAGCCCCTGATGGTAGAAGCAGAGAGGTTGCATTGGGACAGTTCTGCTTGCACCTTTTTTGCGTGTTCCTGGGTACAGGTTTTGGTGTTTTGCTTATTTCTGTGCTCTTTCTAGGTCTCGCCTAGCTTTCTTGCGTAAGCGATGCTTTGCGAGATATTTAGTGGGCTTTTTAAAAGTGCTCCCAAAGGCTGCAGGCGGATGGGGTTCAGTGCATGTGCGCCGGGCTCGCGCACCATTTGTCAGCCTGCAGCCTTTGGGAGCACTTTCGCAGCCGCTTTGATGTTCTCAGTGAGCTGTGTGGCCACTGAGAACATCAAAGTTTCCGTGAAAGTGATCACCATTTGCCATCCTAAGGATTCTAATAGAAGTAACACATTTCATCTACACAGTGTTTACTAATAAAATTTAATACCGGAATGCCCCCACTTGCTAATCTAAATACCAAGATTGCATTATACTTAATGTGGGAAGTATTTGCTTGATTTTTTTTTTCTTATTTCATTTCGCGACACCGTCATTTCCACGAGACAACAAGCAGCGCAAGCGCAGTTTCCGAAGCCGCAACTATCTGAAGGCAGTGCGTGACATAAATGACTTCTTATGTATTATTTATTGCCCCCGCGACACATCCGGTCTGTCTGTTTTCCCTCTTTTCAACACCATGTTGCGCTGCCTGCTCTCCAACGACACAGTTCTCAAAACAATACTGGTTGAAACGTTTCTCAACCATTTTGTTTGTCTCCGCGTGTAACCTTTGATACTACAGCGCCAGATCAAAAGCACCAATTTGTTTTAGGCATCGGAATGACTTTTTTCAAGCAATTCGCATCCGACACACAAGCAAAACCAATACGTGTCCCAATCCAAACGTTGTGCACATTCCATGCACACAGTGCCATCTATTTCCTGCATGATCACTTTTGCGGCCGCTTTGATGTTCTCAGTGAGCCGCGCGGCCACTGAGAACATCAAAGCGGCAGCGGAAGTGATCACAAACAAAACAAGTTGCTCTCTTGACTTTTTCTGGTTTAGGTCTCTTCCTGCGTTTGTTGTTGTTTCCTTTTTTCTGCGCTCTTTTCTCTCTCCTTATACCAACCCGGTTCGCTCTCGTTCTCCTTTTCTCGGCCTCTCCACTCTCTACCTCTCCCCTCATACTGTATCAATCTTCCTCCTAGTTCCTTTCATCAGCAACACCCTGCCACCCCTTTTTCTCCGTTCTTTCCGGCTTCCCCTATCCCTCTCTCCCCTTTTCCTTATATCTTCCATTTCTGATCCCTAAGTGCCCATTGCTTTTACCCTCTGTGCCTTCTTCTTGTCTATCCCTTTTCTCCCTCTCTCCTAACACTGCTCCCTTCCGACCTCTCGTCCTTCCACCGCCTGGACTTATCTCTTCTCCTGCTTGGCCTTTTCCTCTCTCTTTCTAGCTCCCCTCCTTTCACCCACCCCTCCCAAGTCTTTCCTCTCCTCTCTCTCTCTCCAGATGTTTGCTCAAGTGGTGGCTGTTCCAAGCCCTGGCCTTGGAGCCCTGCAGTGGAAGAACTTTCTGTTGTGCGGGCCCTCCTCTCGGCTTGTCTGTGCCTCTTGTCGACCCCTCCCCTCTCACAGCCTTTCATTCCTTCACCCTCAGACTAGGAATGACTCACAGTGGGAGGGGCAACTACTCGCATTAGAGTTTTCAGCCACAGACCCGCTTTTGTGTGTGTTATGAGTATTATGTTTTGTGGTTTTCATATTTTATGTGTGTTGTTCTGTATTCTGTGTCACCGTGAATGATTGATTGTAGACGCTATCTTTGCATAGGTTTATATTTGGTGTTTGTGTGTTTAGTTTTTATGAGCCTGTAGATTTACCTTATGACACCATCTATTTATTTGTGGTTTTATGCAGCATGGATCCTGTTATATCAGATATAATAGCGCTTTACATTCTGAAAGAGCAGAGGAAGTTAAGGATATTACTAGGACCGTGTGTCCAAGGCATCCAATCAAAAGTTATAAGGGGGTGATAAATGGAATATAGGTGATTCATATTTCCAGCTGATAGATTTTGAGCTGTGGGATATATTTATTATAAATGAGGCATTGAAGGTCTTATGACCCACAGAAGCTTACTTTACAAACAGCTGGTGTGTGCAGTTTGCATTTCTGTGAATTTCTTCTTCTGTCTGAACTTAACCCACTTAAGTGTACTTGATGTGCGACCTTGTCATGGGCCTGGGTAACTTTCGTTTCATATGATAGGATCCTGTTGGAGGAATTTCTATTTCAGGAAGGTCACCTGGAAACATCTACAATAACCTCTGAGCACACATAAACAATTCCTGTATGTAACACAAACAAGTATCTGGCAAGTGTCTCTTATCTTGAAGAGTGAGATTTATCTTTTCAATCTCACAAGGTCAATTTCAATAATCAGAGTTCCAAATGTTTAGTCTTTGTCGTTTATTTCTTTGTTTTTCTTCGTATCTCCCCAGATGTCCAAAGTTAATTACAACAGCCAACACGTGTTTCGTCGTGTACAGTATAATACCCCGACTTCTTCAGGGCTGTAATCAAATAAACATTACCCATAATCACTACACGTACTTCGTATGGCTAGTCATGAGAGGTGGGAAAGTACCAACCCCCTGTCAGTAAAATAATAGCCTGCTTAGTGAGTAGATTTAAAGGAGAAAAGAAAGATAGAATTACCACTCCAGTCAAGTTATTCACCCTGAATATGTGTCCAAGATCAGGTCCCATAACCAAGAAGATAATCATAGTTTCAAGTATATACAGTAATTCACCTCTAAATTTTACAGTTACTTCAGGCATCAAATGCGTATTCCAAGTGTAAATAAAGTTATCGATCTGTAAAGTAGAAGCCTGAGATGTAATTATATATATGCAGTAGCAGATCTAACACACTAAATAAAGTTAACAAATAATCCTCGTTTAGTTCCAAATAGAATGTATAACCACCAAAAATTATCATTATCACCACCTATGGGTACATCTCACTAAGCAGGCTATTATTTTACTGACAGGTGGTTGGTACTTTCCCACCTCTCATGACTAGCCATACGAAGTACGTGTAGTGATTATGGGTAATGTTTATTTGATTACAGCCCTGAAGAAGTCGAGGTATTATACTGTACACGACGAAACACGTGTTGGCTGTTGTAATTAACTTTGGACATCTGGGGAGATACGAAGAAAAACAAAGAAATAAACGACAAAGACTAAACATTTGGAACTCTGATTATTGAAATTGACCTTGTGAGATTGAAAAGACAAATCTCACTCTTCAAGATAAGAGACACTTGCCAGATACTTGTTTGTGTTACATACAGGAATTGTTTACGTGTGCTCAGAGGTTATTGTAGATATTGTCGCTCCTGCATGGGAGTTAGTGATGTAGGATACGCATCATTTCTCTAGAGGCACCATTGCATTATATTTCTTGAACTATTGGACCCTGATAATAATTGGGTTGTGCGCCCATTTTCTTGTTGGTATCCAAAATTTAGAATATCACCTGGAAACATGTTTGCGATCCCCTATCCTCTTCTAGATTTCAGTGACTGACCTATTGAGGTGTTACTCATGACAACCAGCCTTTACTTGAGAGATGCTTGTTTTTTTTCTTTTGCTTTCAGCATTACACATTGCGGCAGCTCACGGACCCCTGCTTTTGGTTTCAGCATAGCGGCCACACAACTAAACTTTTATCTACACGGTGGTAAAACGCAGGCAAAGAAAACCATTTTATTATGAATATTTGATTAGTGCTTTGCTTATTTTTGTCTGGCCGCCCGCCGCAGCCCCAGGCATCTGAGAACCCTTCTCTGCTCATCCCTCGTGGCCCGCTGCAGCGGGTCCCCGCTTATGTTGGGAAAGAGAGGTCTCAGGCCAGCACAGGCAACCGAGGCGCAAAGCCCCCCTCAGCGGACCCCGCTCCGTTCTCTAGGGTGTTTGCTGTTTACCTTTCAGACCCCCTCGCTCAGCCTGATCTCATCCTCGAGAGCCTGAAAGGCCTCCGGTGGCACTCTTCACCCTCAATTGATGCGGCCCGTGCAACTGCAGGGTCTCTGGCCACCCAGCTTTGCTCCTTCAGTTTTTTAGGGTCCGCTACCGGCCTGCTGCTGCAGTCGATGCATGGGAGGGCTTCCGCCGCTTGTACTCTCTTCGGGAGATACACTTCTGAAGCACATCAAAGCACCGTCTGTTTCTCCACCGTAAGCTGTTCCCACCCCTGCAGTGTATCATCTACACCGCCTTTTCATCTCTGAGCTTCTGTGGTCATTCAGGCCCCCCAAGACAATCTAATGCCGTCCTCCCCATACTGAGTAAGATGGCGTCACCGGTCTGCTGGGCCACCACTTTCCAGGAGCTCATTTGTTTTGTATCTAGCGCTTGTATTCATTGTTTAAAATTTGCAGCGCTATTAGTACGTGCACTGTGCAGTATGGAAGTGTACATATACAGTATGTCAATAGCGCACATTGACATGAACCCTATTCAGGCACTTTACCCTTCTTGCCAGTGACAACTGAGGGGTGGGGATATCGTGTCTCAGTGCTAAATGGAATTCCTGTTATCACCCATTGAAGTGGTCCGCCTTTTATCAAGAGACCTGTGAAAGTCTGAGTCTTCAGAGCTTGACCTTCAGGTTACACACAGGTCTGAGTGGGGGCGTGTTGAGCAGAAGAGGGTGGAAGTTATGGATGACATATAGTATGCCATCAAGCTCCTTGCCCGTGTTTAGATGCACCCTTTCCATTTCTCTTTTAGTCACCCCTTCCTTCTCTTCTGGGTAGCGTTTGTAACCAAGGCCTCGTCTCCTATGGTATGTTGAAAATGCATATGTGTTGTTTGGGTTCACGTTGGGTAGCACTGCAGTCATTGACTCTTCCCCAGCCATAGCCTCCACTGGCTTTTATAGTGCACCGTTGTATTAAGGTTATAGTGGGCTAAAATACAGGCCCCTTCACCAAAACTAAACACACGTTTCTTGTAATTCGTCTGTTTGAAAGTGCCAAAAAACTGTAACATTTTGTAAACCACATGGGCTTTTAAATATTTCCTTAAAATTTATAAAGGTTCTCCGAGAAATTACTCGCCTTTAAAAACACTTCCATTGTTTATTAATGGCTTATTTAACGTTTTGCAAAAATATTCACCTTACTAAAGCAAACAAAAGTCCCAGCACAGTCCCAGCACTCCTGGCTGCGCCACTAGACCCATACAAGAACTTAATTTAATCTGGAGTTTACCGGAACGCTGTGCACCAAAATGCATTTGCACATGCCATATACCATGCAATAGGGCAGTTTACACAACCACACACACACCCACACACACAACCACACACTCACAACTACACACAACCACACACACCCAACCACACACTCACAACCACACACATAAACACACACAACCACACACACACAACCAAACACACACAACCAAACACACACAACCACCACACACACAACCGCCACACACACAACCACATACACAACCACACACACCCAACCACACACACACAACCACACACACAACCACACACACACAACCACACACAACCCCACATACAACCACACACAACCACACACAACCACTCACACAATCACACACAACACACACACACACAACCACACACACACACACACAACCACACACACACACAACCACACACACAAACAACCACACACACAACCACAACCACACACACAACCACACACACAACCACACACACAACCACATCGTCAGTGCACACTTTCAATAGGCACAGACAGCATCAGTCGTCAGTGCACGCTTTCACCGGGCACAAACACCACCAGCTGTCAGTGCATGCTTTCACCGGGCACAAACACCACCAGCCATCAGTGCACGCTTCCACCAGGCACACACCACCAGACGTCGTTACACGATTTCACCAGGCACACACACACCACCAGCCGTCATTGCACACTTTCATCAGGCACACACCACCAGCCGTCAGTGCACGCTTTCACCAGGCACACACACCACCAGCCGTCAGTGCACGCTTCCACCAGGCACACACACCACCAGCCGGCAGTGCACACTTCCACCAGGTACACACACTACCAGCCATCAGTACACACATCAATTGTTAACGCATCCACAATTAACTTTTGTAGCAATCGCAGTATGGCACACTTTACTTTTAAACATATTCATCTAATGGCACCATTGCTACAAAAATAAATACACATTTTTTTGGCCTACAATTTATAGACTTTTGTTGCAATTGGTGTTGCAATATTTAGCAATGCCAATAGCTCAAACGTAATTAATGCGAGACCTATTGCATTGCAAATGCTTGTTGTTCTATATCCTTGCACTCAGCCTGGAAGAAGATCATATATTGAGTTATCTAGCCACACTGTGTCTAGGTGAGAGTTACTTTAGTTGGAGAAGAGGCTGAAAAGGGAGCTACTATTTGGGCACCCTGTGACTTCTAATTCTATGTCAAGACTCGGGCGAGGATTATTCTCTACTTTATCCAATTTATTTAACTTCAGCAGATTCTAACACTTAATAAACTACCCTTCCCATGAACCAACGGGAAAAGGAATAGAAAACATGTTAACCAATCAAAGAGTACAATGTCTCACAAGAGACTGTCTTCCTCTAAGCCAGTGGCAGCTCCTCCGCTATGGCGTAGGAGCGTCACCCCACTGCTTTCAAGCAGTGCGAGAAGAAGACACATAAAATGATAATAACTTTCAGTTATTATAATTTTATGTTTGTGCTGCTTTGTGGGCTCTAGTCTCGGAGCAGGGCAGGGGAGGGGTGGTTTGCCCACTCCTAAGTGCGCAATGACTGTTTGGTCGGCCCTCTCAGGCCATCCAAACTAGTCATGCGCACTTTCCCCGTTCTCCATTCAGGCTGCTTTATAGCCTGCGTGGAGAACATGCCAAGACCCCTATTCCCTGGCTGAGTGTCCAACGAGGGTGCTCAGACCAATCAACGCTGCACTGCAGCGTTGTGATGGTTAGGAAGCCTGGGTGTTTACCAGTCACAAAGCTGCATTGCAGCATTGTGATTTATCAGGGGGGCCTGCTTCCTGTTTCTTGAGTTCCAGGAGAACAGGAGCAGAGATGCGGGACCCGGCAGCATGGGAAGTTATTTAAAATAAAAGTTTTTCCCTCGTTCTTCTCTGCTCCAGCACCCTACAGATGAGTGTCTTTTTTCCTCTTATTGGTACTAGAGTAGTGCAGCTTATTATTTGTGCTTTAATGTATTTTTCATTGACAGGCTATGTCCGCAGAAACAAGTCTCAGCGTTCCTTTTGCGGTGCTGTTGAAAATTTGAATGGAGCCCCGTACGCGCAGTGGAGCTCTTTGCCTGCTAGAGGGTGCTCAAGATCCTCACTGCTGTGCAGACTTGTGAAGCGCAACCTCGCTGCTCTGCGGTCAGCACACTGGCATAGGGATTATCGAGTCCAAGTGCCATCGCGGAGCCTTCAGCCCTTCCTGTCTGGCCTGGAAGCCTCTACACCCCACAGAGGTTTGTATTCTCACATACAGCGGTGCCTATGCCTGACGCGGTCGGGTCAGTAATCACTTTTTTTCCTCTCTCCTCCCAATTCTCCTAGGCACATAGTGCTTGGCCCCGCTGGGACAGGGCCCAGGCCGATACCCTACTCCTAACTATGGGGTGTAATTGTCCCATGTAATGACCCACCTCATGTCTTTCGGGCACCCAAAATACGCAGCTGGTTTTGCCCCAGCACCACATTAGGAGCCCGTCCCACCTGCATGGCCTCTGATAAAGATCCTTCAGGAAGATCATGCAGGAGATGGAAGGGGTTGCATTGAAGAAGAGTCAGGTTCCATCCTCCCCTTACATGACGAATTCTGCGAGATGGTCGACACCTCCATACACCAAGCTGTGGCCTTGGCTATAGAACCTCTTCAGAGGCGTCTCATGCAACTGGCATATGTGGATCCAGGACCTTCCATCTGGGTATAGAACACCCTCGCACCCCCCAGCAATTTGCGAGCTAAAAAACTGCTACCTTGGTGCAACGCCCGGCCAAACACCAGCAGGAATCGGGGGTCCACCTGACTGCCTTTTAGGAGCTAGAGAAGGCTTTCTTGTCACGCTCATCCCCCAATTTGGGAGGAGGAGAGCCAGTGGAGGCTTCACTGCTCTACCTCATGGACCATGTCTCTCCATCCTATAGCCTTGATGATTCCCACAGTGATTCCAATGCTGAAGCAGGCCCTTCTAGGCCTTGGCACCCTTCTCCGGCTGCCCTTCCCCAGGTGCCTCAATCTACCCCACAGGAAGCGAGGGCTGCGGCCTCTGACATTCTGGACCCTGATGATCTCATTCACCCTCTTTCTGCTTAGTGGTCACTGACCGAGAAGATGGCAAACTACGCGACCAACCGCTTTCGTAAGCCTCTGAAGAAGGAGGTGAGAGCTCTTCTTCAAGCGAAAGGCCCACGCCCATCCTTGGCGGGAACAGTTGCACTGACCCCTGAGATCGACACTAGGATGGTCACCTTCCTAAAGGAAATAAGTCTGCGACCCAAAAAAAGGCATCAACGGATCCTGGCGGTCCTGTCAGGATAAACCTCACGATGTCACAGGTCCCCTCACAAAATACTAGACATGGCGAAGGAGGCTAAACAGTCCAGAACCCTCATACCTCAGAATGTTCTGTCAGGGTGGGCTTAAAGGGCCATCATATCTCTGGGAAACATGAACTGCGCCCTTTCGACTGAGATCCGTCGCTCCCTCCTTATAAAGGTGGACCTCAAATTGGGAGACTTGGCCTCATCCGAAGCGGTTCAGTGGCAGAAGGGGAGTTGTTTGGCGAACTGGTCATTAAAGAACTGGGGAAGTTTGTATCTCGATTCACCTCGCTGGACAAGGCACAGGCTTCCCTGAAGCTTCATTCCCAGAGAGCGCTTGGCAACTGCGGAGCGCACCATGCATGGCTGACCTGCAACCAGCAGGCAGGGGTGCTCACTAAGCAGATAAACGAGGTTATGAAACAGATTGGAATCCTGGAACACAGAGGGGAGGACGCGGGGGTAGGACACCCTGGAACAATATTCATCTTGTGGGTCTCCCAGAAAGAATGGAGGGACATTATATGGTTTAATTCCTGGAAGGCTGGCTGTACACAGAAGTGGCGCCTGAGGGCCTCTCCCCCTTCTTCGCACTGGAACGAGCACATAGTGTGCAGACGAAATCCCCACCACCAGGTGCCCAACCATGAACGGTGGTAGTTTGGTTGGAACACTACCGAAATAGGGACCATATCCTCAACATTTCCAGAGACAGGGAGGACATATTTGTGGACAATCGGAGAGTTATGATAGTCGCAGACTTCATGCTGGCAGCCCGGCAGCAATGCTTCTCATTCTTGGCTGCCAAAACGTGGCTCCAACAACTACGGGTAAAATATGCTATGCTTTTTCTGGCCAAACTGAAGATACTAGGGGATAACGAAGTGCAATTTTTCACAGATCCAAAGTATGTTTGGACGTGGTTCAAGGCTCACCCAAAGAACTCAGAAGTGCTTGGAGCGACTAGCTGTTCCCCCGGGATGACAGCAAAAGAGGACTCGCCCTGGCACTGCGTCTCCCCACTGCCCCTACTGGGAAGAGGCTCTGGAGTGCTGCCTAAATGCAGTAGCAGCTGTAGCAAACCTTGGGGGGACCAGCTTAGATCTCAGCTCCCTGGATGACGGAGCAGGTTCACATGTCTCAGACTGGGACATACTTTCTGATTTCACGTTGCACCTACCCTCTGATCTTGAGCTGCCAAGAATCACCCCTTGTGCGGCAGATGTGCTGGGCTGAGTGCACCATAGAAACTGTGGACACTGCAGTGTACTGGGAGGGGAGATTGCATTCACAGTCTGGTTCCTCACTGTTTGATGGGCGAGATGTATCCTTTTTAGCTGGAGTGGTGTGCAAGAGCCCAGGGGTTTCCTTTCATCGGAGACCGCCACAACCCCACAACTGCTCACTGTGGGATTTGTGCATGGCTTCTCTGTTTTCTGTTATTTTTGGTTTGATTTTGGATGGTGGTACTGCTGTCTATCTGCCTGGGTAGGAGAACTAGCTGCTTGTGTCTGTGGGTGCATTTGGAAGCATGTTGAAGCAGGACATGGAGGTCATGGGATGCCCTATTTTCGAGATGTGTCTCCTTGGCTTGTAGTTTTCAATGGCCTGCGACTTAGGCACACTGACCATGGCTGACTGTAATTTGATCTCCTGGAATGTTCAGGGGCTTAATAGCATGACCAAAAAGTCCAGGCCTATCTTAAGAGAGGGGAAACCCTTATTGCTCTCCTCCAGAAGACACACGTCACTGCCACAGAGGGAGGGGCACTGCAGAACCGCTGGCGGGGACACTTAACATCCGCTGGCGGGGACACCTAATATGCACTACATTCTCTGATTTTGCATGGGGGTGCTTACATGGCTCAACCAAGGGTGACAGTTCCAAGTGCTGGAGGAGGAGGTGGACAAAGGAATGCCATGCGATGCTGAGGGGATGCTTAGGAGGGAATCACTTAAGGTTACTTAATATTAGGGCTCCTTTTTTTTTTTTTTAAGTTTTATTGTTTTATTGCAAGGAAATACAGCAAAACATAATAGACAAAATAACACAATATGTTCTAAAAATATGTAACAGTTTTTGACAAAATACAGGAAAGAAGGAAGAATAAGTCAAAGAATAAAACAAATTAGATTAGATCCACTCGACAATTGGTGCCCAGATTTTTCCCCCCATGGTTCTTTTCTTAACCCCCTATAACTTATATATAGCAGATTCTATGTTGTACATAAATAATAATTTTTCCCGCCACATAAAAAACGTGGGGGGATCAGGGCTAATCCATTCCTTAGTAATACAAGATCTGGCTGCAGCCATACAAAGAAAAAGAAAGTAGGAAATTGGTCTCGGCCTAATAACAGTGGGGTCTATACCAAGTAGTAATAATTCGGGAGTTATCTTAATCTCACATTTCAAAATAATAGATAAAAAGGTTTCAATATGTTGGTACAGCATTGAAAGTTTAGAGCAAAAAAAAACATGTGTAATTCATCGGCTGCATATAACCCACACCGACTGCAGGTCGTACCTGCCGTCGTGCTCCACTTAACAATTTTGCTTGGAGTGTAATAAAGATTATGGATACACATAAAATGTTGGGATTTCATCATCCCGGTTATGAGACACTCTGTAGCCATTTTAATCGACAATAAAGTATCAACATCTGGTATACCTAAACTGTTAGCCCATTTCAACTGACATTGACCTAAGTCATCCCCATATTCGAGCATTAAACTTAAATAAATAGCTCCTATACGGGTTTTTTTGCAAAAGCTCTAACAATGGAGTTTTAACTGAAGGAATTAAAGGATGATTCTGCAAAAAACTACGGAGTTGAAGAAATTAAATAAAATCATTTCTTCCCACAGAGAAATTGTTCATTAGATCCTGAAATGAAACCATTTGATCATTATAAAATAAATCACCCAAATACCTTATTCCTTTCTGCTGCCATCTATACATAGTTAAATCATGGAAAATTTCTGGAAATAGATCCTTTGATGTAAGGGGAGTGTAAAAGTTAAGTTTCCTTAGTTTTATATGTTTTCGGACTTTTTGCCAGACTCCAAAAGCTGACTTCAATATCTTATACTTAGTTTTCTTGTGATAACTGGGCTCTACCATTCTCAAACAACTGCCCTTAACTTTCTCACCCATGATCATTTGATAAATTGATGGAGTCTGACAATCCAGCAGTTCCACTCTATCTCCCATAATTAGGGGGCCAATGTATTGCAAAGCTGCAGAAAAATAATAAAAAAGAAAATAAGGGACATTCCATCCGCCACATTCATTGCTAAGAATCATTTTCTTAGCAGCTTTCCTATGGCGTTTATAACCCCATAGAAATCGAAAAATAGTTCTCTCTAAATTTCTAAAGGAAAGCAGTTGAAAATCTAATGGTATTGTGCGAAACAAATATAATACTTTTGGTAGAATCAACATTTTTAGAATATTAAGTCTGCCAAAGAGAGATAAGTGTAGATGATCCAGGCGCTGCAGTGAAGTATTTGTTTGGGTTAATATAGGATTTAGGTTGCGTTCTGGTATCTTTTCTATGGGTAAAGAGATTTTGATTCCTAAATATGTGACTTCTGGAGTGATAGGGATGTTTGCAGGTGGATTTTCTCCTGAACAAAGAATTTGTGTTTTTTCCAAATTGAGTTTATAGCCAGAAAAGAGCCCAAACTGTTTAGCTATCTCATCAATAGTAGGTAAAGCTGTTTGAACGTCCGTAGTAGTAATCACAATATCATCAGCGTAGGCTAAGACTCGATAATTAATATTAGCTAAGTGTATGGGTTTAATGTTAGATTCTAAAAGAAAACGATTAATTAGAGGGTCAATATAAAAAGCAAAAAGTAGGGGAGAACAGGGGCATCCCTGTCGGGTGCCCCTAGTAATTAATAAAGGTGAAGATAATAGCCCATTAATACGGATATACGCTCTAGGGGAAATATACAAAGTTTTTAAAGCTTTTATAATGCCTTGTCCTAGTCCCTTCCTGGACAGGATTTCCCAAAGGTAGCCCCAAGCAACCCGGTCAAAAGCTTTCTCAGCATCTAGAAATACGAGTCCAATATTAGACCGAGTTGCTTGAGACCAATCCAAGAAAGAAATCACACGCCGAACGTGATCGGCAGTGTCTCTAGCAGGAATAACTTTTAATTAGAACAAGGGAACCCAGGGCGCAGTAAGCTAAGGACCATGGGTAGGTACTTATTTTCAAAAGACAGCGGTCCTTAGAGAGAAAGAGGATTGCAGCAATAAATATAGACTCAATAGACCTATATTAGTAGAAAATGCCCAGCCGGACAATTTAATTTCTAAATAAAAATAATATGAGACAAGGGAATGACGCACACAGTGCGATGGAAGTGGGACACCAGCCGATGTCCAACCAACACACTCGGGGAACAGACAAACAGGGGAGAATATTCAGGCAACAACAGGTTATCAATTAATGGAAATTACAGAAATGATAATCCACATTGTACACATATGCATGTTCAAATAATATTTAACTCTGCATTTAGTGTACTGATTGTCGACGACGTTTCGAACCACAATTATTATCGGTTCATCCTCAGGACAAGAAATAATTGCCTAAAGGGTTAGTAATTCAACTTGAGACCCTGAACATACATAAATTTGTTATACAATAAAGCAAGACATACAATTTACAGATTGAAGATCACGAGGGGGAACAAAAAGGTTGAAAACATGTCAGTAAGTAGTTCTCTTGTCAACAAGGCATAATTATTACCACACTAACTGCATGCCAGGGTGTTCACGATACATGCCATTGGCTAATGGTGACTTTTCAAGGATTTCAAATGTGTTTGCGTTGTACAATACAGTAGTGCGAGGGTGGCGGATGCAATTTGATAGTGACAAAATTTGTGATTTGGTGAAGGATTGGTCGAGGGTCATGAAAGTGAACACACCATGCAACCTGGTGAGGGAGGTGCGCCAGCTATAGGTGAGCAGCTTACCAGTCAGGTTATACTGAGGGTCGTTTTGAGGAATTATTTTTTGTATTTTGTTTGGTCCTCGTGGCTTTCTAAAAGTAAGGAAGGGGAAGGTGCCAAGGTTAAAAGGTTAACTGGTTAACTTAGGTTCATGAGAGGGCATGGTCATGCTAACGCCCATTACATGGAATCCACTTACCTAGGGATATAAGGGCCCTTTTATTGGGGGGTCAAGGGGGAACGATGCCCTGGTCCAAGGATCTGCGGGGGAGAAAGGAGGGAAAATGAAGCCATTTGGTTCGGCGCTCAAGGCTGCCGAAATCGCTCAAATCCAGAGGCCAGCTTCCCAATGGGTACCGGCTACTACAACCGAACTATTATCAAGCTGGTACCGTGGGCGCCAGCAATGCGAGGCTCTTACCTCGGAACCGGAGAATGCAGGTCCACAATGGGGGTCCTTGCAAAGCGTGCGAATTTCTTCACCGCCGGTCCGCGTTCTGATTTAAGTATTCTGTTATCGAGTGCGGTCACGTGAGGCGGGTAGCCAATCGTAACGCGACTCGCCGGGGCGGCCATTTTGGGAAGGGCAAAAACTAATGAAAATGAACGAAGGACTCGTAACAGGTCATTGCGTTACCGGGGTAACGAACCACCGCAATGGGAAGCCAATAAATAACAAGGGAATGCCGATTAGTGAGCCGGCTCGTGTGGGGGTTAAAAAAATACCAGTGAAAGGTAACTGAAGAAGTGATGAGTGTGAAGGGGGATAAATGGAGCTGACAATTCACATGTTCCAATTGACTTATTAAAGTGAATTTAAATATATACATTGTAATCGCATCATGCAGTGTGTTATCTTAATTCATAGGTCTAATGGCAATTTAGCATCAAGTCAGCTTCCTGTCTTAGGAAGGTCAGAGGTTATGTCCAAGCCACACAAACACAACCAACATGTAGTATGTATACACTTAGGTTAGGGAAGTCCAATCTTCCATGCGGTTCAGCCCACTGTGTAGGCTTCGAGTCTTCAGAATCCAACGAAGTTCTTGTTTGTTGAGTAGCTGCTGTAAGTTGCCTCCTCGGTTCGGGAGTTTGATCACATCAATGATAGTCCACTTAAAGTCCATTTCAGAATGTGCCAGTTCTGTAAAATGATCAACCAGGGGTGCATTCAATGTCTTGCACCGTATTCTGCTCCTGTGTTGACACAGTCTTGTTCGTACCTTCTGTGTTGTTTGCCCTATATAGATCATAGAACATGGGCATACAATAGCGTAAATTACATTAGTGCTGTTACAGTTGGAGAAGTATCTACGTGTGTGCTTAATGTCATTGTGCGTAAATTCTTTACCTTCCACAGTACTGTCACACATGGAACAATTTCCACATTTAGCATGCCCTGTTAGCCGTGGCAGGCCCCAAAGATCGTCAATAGTTGCTACTTGTGGGGGGGAGGGTAGTTCCGCACGCACCAAGTGGTCTTTTAAGTTTTTAGATTTTTTAAAAGCAAACATTGGTTTGTCCAATTGAAGCAGACCTGCATTGACTACTGGCCAGTGTTTTTTAATGCTTTTAGTCAGTGCATTGGATGCTGGAGAAAAAGTTGTAACACAGACCAGCCGGTCCTGTGTTTTTTTACTTTTTGGTTCTAGCAGTACTTCCCTGGGGCAATACCAGGCTCTTTTTAGAGAGGATTTTATAAGTTTGTGTGGGTAGCCCCTCGTGCTAAGTTTAGTGCTAAGTACAGAGGCCTCTTTGAAATAATCGTCTTTAAGGAAACAGTTTCTCCTTAACCTCAAAAATTGTGAGTAGGGAAGGGAATCACGAAGCGCTCTGGGATGGTTGCTCGTGTAGCTCAGCAAGGTGTTGCGCTCAGTCGGCTTCCTATATAGACTGGTGATCAGGAGTCCCTCTCTGTCACGTCAAATCCCTTCCATAGTGGCATTGCCCTATGGAAGCGGTATATTGACGACATCTTCATGATCTGGAGTAACTCTGAAGAATTATTACCCCAATTCTTACACTGGCTAAACTGTAACTGCAGTGGGCTTACGTACACTTTAACCACCAGCCATTGCAGCATTCCCTTCCTGGACCTCATGATACAGGACAGAGAGGGACTCCTGATCACCAGTCTATATAGGAAGCCGACTGAGCGCAACACCTTGCTGAGCTACACGAGCAACCATCCCAGAGCGCTTCGTGATTCCCTTCCCTACTCACAATTTTTGAGGTTAAGGAGAAACTGTTTCCTTAAAGACGATTATTTCAAAGAGGCCTCTGTACTTAGCACTAAACTTAGCACGAGGGGCTACCCACACAAACTTATAAAATCCTCTCTAAAAAGAGCCTGGTATTGCTCCAGGGAAGTACTGCTAGAACCAAAAAGTAAAAAAACACAGGACCGGCTGGTCTGTGTTACAACTTTTTCTCCAGCATCCAATGCACTGACTAAAAGCATTAAAAAACACTGGCCAGTAGTCAATGCAGGTCTGCTTCAATTGGACAAACCAATGTTTGCTTTTAAAAAATCTAAAAACTTAAAAGACCACTTGGTGCGTGCGGAACTACCCTCCCCCCCACAAGTAGCAACTATTGACGATCTTTGGGGCCTGCCACGGCTAACAGGGCATGCTAAATGTGGAAATTGTTCCATGTGTGACAGTACTGTGGAAGGTAAAGAATTTACGCACAATGACATTAAGCACACACGTAGATACTTCTCCAACTGTAACAGCACTAATGTAATTTACGCTATTGTATGCCCATGTTCTATGATCTATATAGGGCAAACAACACAGAAGGTGCGAACAAGACTGTGTCAACACAGGAGCAGAATACGGTGCAAGACATTGAATGCACCCCTGGTTGATCATTTTACAGAACTGGCACATTCTGAAATGGACTTTAAGTGGACTATCATTGATGTGATCAAACTCCCGAACCGAGGAGGCAACTTACAGCAGCTACTCAACAAACAAGAACTTCGTTGGATTCTGAAGACTCGAAGCCTACACAGTGGGCTGAACCGCATGGAAGATTGGACTTCCCTAACCTAAGTGTATACATACTACATGTTGGTTGTGTTTGTGTGGCTTGGACATAACCTCTGACCTTCCTAAGACAGGAAGCTGACTTGATGCTAAATTGCCATTAGACCTATGAATTAAGATAACACACTGCATGATGCGATTACAATGTATATATTTAAATTCACTTTAATAAGTCAATTGGAACATGTGAATTGTCAGCTCCATTTATCCCCCTTCACACTCATCACTTCTTCAGTTACCTTTCACTGGTATTTTTTTAACCCCCACACGAGCCGGCTCACTAATCGGCATTCCCTTGTTATTTATTGGCTTCCCATTGCGGTGGTTCGTTACCCCGGTAACGCAATGACCTGTTACGAGTCCTTCGTTCATTTTCATTAGTTTTTGCCCTTCCCAAAATGGCCGCCCCGGCGAGTCGCGTTATGATTGGCTACCCGCCTCACGTGACCGCACTCGATAACAGAATACTTAAATCAGAACGCGGACCGGCGGTGAAGAAATTCGCACGCTTTGCAAGGACCCCCATTGTGGACCTGCATTCTCCGGTTCCGAGGTAAGAGCCTCGCATTGCTGGCGCCCACGGTACCAGCTTGATAATAGTTCGGTTGTAGTAGCCGGTACCCATTGGGAAGCTGGCCTCTGGATTTGAGCGATTTCGGCAGCCTTGAGCGCCGAACCAAATGGCTTCATTTTCCCTCCTTTCTCCCCCGCAGATCCTTGGACCAGGGCATCGTTCCCCCTTGACCCCCCAATAAAAGGGCCCTTATATCCCTAGGTAAGTGGATTCCACGTAATGGGCGTTAGCATGACCATGCCCTCTCATGAACCTAAGTTAACCAGTTAACCTTTTAACCTTGGCACCTTCCCCTTCCTTACTTTTAGAAAGCCACGAGGACCAAACAAAATACAAAAAATAATTCCTCAAAACGACCCTCAGTATAACCTGACTGGTAAGCTGCTCACCTATAGCTGGCGCACCTCCCTCACCAGGTTGCATGGTGTGTTCACTTTCATGACCCTCGACCAATCCTTCACCAAATCACAAATTTTGTCACTATCAAATTGCATCCGCCACCCTCGCACTACTGTATTGTACAACGCAAACACATTTGAAATCCTTGAAAAGTCACCATTAGCCAATGGCATGTATCGTGAACACCCTGGCATGCAGTTAGTGTGGTAATAATTATGCCTTGTTGACAAGAGAACTACTTACTGACATGTTTTCAACCTTTTTGTTCCCCCTCGTGATCTTCAATCTGTAAATTGTATGTCTTGCTTTATTGTATAACAAATTTATGTATGTTCAGGGTCTCAAGTTGAATTACTAACCCTTTAGGCAATTATTTCTTGTCCTGAGGATGAACCGATAATAATTGTGGTTCGAAACGTCGTCGACAATCAGTACACTAAATGCAGAGTTAAATATTATTTGAACATGCATATGTGTACAATGTGGATTATCATTTCTGTAATTTCCATTAATTGATAACCTGTTGTTGCCTGAATATTCTCCCCTGTTTGTCTGTTCCCCGAGTGTGTTGGTTGGACATCGGCTGGTGTCCCACTTCCATCGCACTGTGTGCGTCATTCCCTTGTCTCAAATTCTTTTTATTTAGAAATTAAATTGTCCGGCTGGGCATTTTCTACTAATATAGGTCTATTGAGTCTATATTTATTGCTGCAATCCTCTTTCTCTCTAAGGACCGCTGTCTTTTGAAAATAAGTACCTACCCATGGTCCTTAGCTTACTGCGCCCTGGGTTCCCTTGTTCTAATTAAAAGTTATGTAGCGCAACCTCCTGGTTGCAAGGGCTCGCACCCTTACCCTCTCTTGAAGTGGGTTACCCTCCCTTGCTTATCCTCTCACTCACACCCCTGTGAATCCTCCTTATTTTCTCACCTTTTCTTTGTAATCTTGTGGGCATGTCAGACCACACGCCTCTGTATGACGAGGAGCATTTCAAGAAACTCCTAGAAGGTCCGTCCCTACTCACAGACACTCCTGATAGTCCCAGTACACTCAACGTCCCCCTTGGTGACCAACTAGAAAAAATTAAGAAAAAGGCAGTAAGATTGGAACTTATGATTCTTCTCCTCACCCAATATCTTAAGGCTAAAATCATTCCACTAGGGTTACAAGTTCGCAATATACCAGGGGTATTTACGGATAACCCAAAATATACCACTGGATTTAGTTATATCAGTACCAACTGCTCTAGACAGTGGATGGCATTAGGCATAGACATCGCCACTGAAGAACTTAAGAAATTGGAACTTGAAATTTTAGATATTGAGAAACAAATTAAAGACAAGTGCACTGTATCAGATTGCCAGAAACTATTGGATGAGGTAACTAAAACTGTAGGTGAGTTCCACAGAATAGAGTTGAATAAAAAAACAAACAAAGTAAAAAAGGATATAAAAAACTTTTCTCAAGAGAGAGCATATCCCTACTTGGTCAAAGATTTTTATACTAATAGAGCTTATAGTGGTCCCCAAAACTACAATCAAAGACCGTGGGGTCGATATAATAATCGACAGACATTGGTCAATTTCTCTGACACTTCGGCCGAGTCATCTGATAACTCTGACCAAGGAGAAGCACCTGGCCCATCTAATAGACCGCCTTTTTTATCGCGAGGCCAGGCCGACCCCCCAAAGAGAGGGAAAACCAGACCAACACAACGTTGGCCGTATCCACCGGGCGAACGCAGCACAAGGCGTCAGCACTACCAATGGTAGATAGACAGCCCCAAAGGGTAAATTCTCAGTTTCCCTTGGCAGAGACCGAAATGTCTACTCCTAGTGACCCAACTGTCTCTCACTTGTTGCCCATTTTTAATCTTACACAACACTCCCTTTCCAGCAGTGAACTGTCATTGCTCAGTAAAGGTCTTTCCTTTGTGCCAACGATACGCCCCAATTACCTGGATACTCAAACTGAACTATTGCGGTTCTTTAGGAAACTAAGACTACATGCCTTTTTCCTACTCCACCCAAAACCTGCACCTATAACAAATACTCCCTTCAGACCACCATCCATTTTTTCACCCACCAGTAGTATGGTACCACCAGAAATCTCTACCTTTGAGAAACTGGTCCTGAATGATCTCTCGATCATTGAGAAGCGCCATTCATTTATTCCCTACAACATTTCATTAGAAGAAAAAAGAGCAATCACAAATTTGAAATCCAACTCTGCACTTGTCATTAAGGCTGCAGACAAAGGCGGAGGCATTGTCCTACAAAATCTTGATACATATAAAACAGAAATCCTCCGTCAACTAAACAATCCTGCTCACTATGTGAAACTCCCTAGAAACCCTATCAATGAGATAAAAAACTTGATACAACTAGTCACCAAGGAAGGGCTTGACTCTGGTTTCATCAGTAAAAAAGAGTATCTTTTCCTGAATGCACAATCACCACGCACCCCGGTGATATACACGCTTCCTAAGGTGCATAAGAATTCAGAACATCCCCCAGGCCGGCCCATTGTGTCAGGCTGTGGTTCAGTCTTGGAACCTCTTGGTCGGTTTGTAGACTATTTTATCAAGGAATTTGTACCGACCACCCAATGCTATATACGGGATAGCATGCATATGATCAACCTAATAGAGGAACGTCCCTTTGACTCCACGTCCAGTGTGCTTTGCACTCTGGACGTCGAGTCATTGTATACCAACATACCTCAGAACGACTCCATGTTGGTCATTCAAGACATCCTTGACACACGCCCCAGACCACACCGTATACCAACGACTTTCATTTTACAACTTCTAGAGATCTGTCTATCTAGGAATTATTTTCTATTTGATGGCCAGTACTATGGCCAGATCAAAGGTACTTCTATGGGGGCTGTTTTTGCCCCCAATTTAGCAGTATTGTATATGGACAGCCTAGAGTCTGGACGCATTTTGACCACGTCAAATCCCTTCCATAGTGGCATTGCCCTATGGAAGCGGTATATTGACGACATCTTCATGATCTGGAGTAACTCTGAAGAATTATTACCCCAATTCTTACACTGGCTAAACTGTAACTGCAGTGGGCTTACGTACACTTTAACCACCAGCCATTGCAGCATTCCCTTCCTGGACCTCATGATACAGGACAGAGAGGGACTCCTGATCACCAGTCTATATAGGAAGCCGACTGAGCGCAACACCTTGCTGAGCTACACGAGCAACCATCCCAGAGCGCTTCGTGATTCCCTTCCCTACTCACAATTTTTGAGGTTAAGGAGAAACTGTTTCCTTAAAGACGATTATTTCAAAGAGGCCTCTGTACTTAGCACTAAACTTAGCACGAGGGGCTACCCACACAAACTTATAAAATCCTCTCTAAAAAGAGCCTGGTATTGCCCCAGGGAAGTACTGCTAGAACCAAAAAGTAAAAAAACACAGGACCGGCTGGTCTGTGTTACAACTTTTTCTCCAGCATCCAATGCACTGACTAAAAGCATTAAAAAACACTGGCCAGTAGTCAATGCAGGTCTGCTTCAATTGGACAAACCAATGTTTGCTTTTAAAAAATCTAAAAACTTAAAAGACCACTTGGTGCGTGCGGAACTACCCTCCCCCCACAAGTAGCAACTATTGACGATCTTTGGGGCCTGCCACGGCTAACAGGGCATGCTAAATGTGGAAATTGTTCCATGTGTGACAGTACTGTGGAAGGTAAAGAATTTACGCACAATGACATTAAGCACACACGTAGATACTTCTCCAACTGTAACAGCACTAATGTAATTTACGCTATTGTATGCCCATGTTCTATGATCTATATAGGGCAAACAACACAGAAGGTGCGAACAAGACTGTGTCAACACAGGAGCAGAATACGGTGCAAGACATTGAATGCACCCCTGGTTGATCATTTTACAGAACTGGCACATTCTGAAATGGACTTTAAGTGGACTATCATTGATGTGATCAAACTCCCGAACCGAGGAGGCAACTTACAGCAGCTACTCAACAAACAAGAACTTCGTTGGATTCTGAAGACTCGAAGCCTACACAGTGGGCTGAACCGCATGGAAGATTGGACTTCCCTAACCTAAGTGTATACATACTACATGTTGGTTGTGTTTGTGTGGCTTGGACATAACCTCTGACCTTCCTAAGACAGGAAGCTGACTTGATGCTAAATTGCCATTAGACCTATGAATTAAGATAACACACTGCATGATGCGATTACAATGTATATATTTAAATTCACTTTAATAAGTCAATTGGAACATGTGAATTGTCAGCTCCATTTATCCCCCTTCACACTCATCACTTCTTCAGTTACCTTTCACTGGTATTTTTTTAACCCCCACACGAGCCGGCTCACTAATCGGCATTCCCTTGTTATTTATTGGCTTCCCATTGCGGTGGTTCGTTACCCCGGTAACGCAATGACCTGTTACGAGTCCTTCGTTCATTTTCATTAGTTTTTGCCCTTCCCAAAATGGCCGCCCCGGCGAGTCGCGTTACGATTGGCTACCCGCCTCACGTGACCGCACTCGATAACAGAATACTTAAATCAGAACGCGGACCGGCGGTGAAGAAATTCGCACGCTTTGCAAGGACCCCCATTGTGGACCTGCATTCTCCGGTTCCGAGGTAAGAGCCTCGCATTGCTGGCGCCCACGGTACCAGCTTGATAATAGTTCGGTTGTAGTAGCCGGTACCCATTGGGAAGCTGGCCTCTGGATTTGAGCGATTTCGGCAGCCTTGAGCGCCGAACCAAATGGCTTCATTTTCCCTCCTTTCTCCCCCGCAGATCCTTGGACCAGGGCATCGTTCCCCCTTGACCCCCCAATAAAAGGGCCCTTATATCCCTAGGTAAGTGGATTCCACGTAATGGGCGTTAGCATGACCATGCCCTCTCATGAACCTAAGTTAACCAGTTAACCTTTTAACCTTGGCACCTTCCCCTTCCTTACTTTTAGAAAGCCACGAGGACCAAACAAAATACAAAAAATAATTCCTCAAAACGACCCTCAGTATAACCTGACTGGTAAGCTGCTCACCTATAGCTGGCGCACCTCCCTCACCAGGTTGCATGGTGTGTTCACTTTCATGACCCTCGACCAATCCTTCACCAAATCACAAATTTTGTCACTATCAAATTGCATCCGCCACCCTCGCACTACTGTATTGTACAACGCAAACACATTTGAAATCCTTGAAAAGTCACCATTAGCCAATGGCATGTATCGTGAACACCCTGGCATGCAGTTAGTGTGGTAATAATTATGCCTTGTTGACAAGAGAACTACTTACTGACATGTTTTCAACCTTTTTGTTCCCCCTCGTGATCTTCAATCTGTAAATTGTATGTCTTGCTTTATTGTATAACAAATTTATGTATGTTCAGGGTCTCAAGTTGAATTACTAACCCTTTAGGCAATTATTTCTTGTCCTGAGAATGAACCGATAATAATTGTGGTTCGAAACGTCGTCGACAATCAGTACACTAAATGCAGAGTTAAATATTATTTGAACATGCATATGTGTACAATGTGGATTATCATTTCTGTAATTTCCATTAATTGATAACCTGTTGTTGCCTGAATATTCTCCCCTGTTTGTCTGTTCCCCGAGTGTGTTGGTTGGACATCGGCTGGTGTCCCACTTCCATCGCACTGTGTGCGTCATTCCCTTGTCTCATATTATTTTTATTTAGAAATTAAATTGTCCGGCTGGGCATTTTCTACTAATATAGGTCTATTGAGTCTATATTTATTGCTGCAATCCTCTTTCTCTCTAAGGACCGCTGTCTTTTGAAAATAATCTAGCAGGAATAAAGCCATGTTGGTATATAGAATCTAAAGGGGAGATGATATTAGATAGTCGTAACGCTAAAATTTTAGAAAACATTTTACTGTCGGTATTTATAAGTGATATGGGACGGAAAGATGAGGGTAATAACGGAGGCTTGCCTTTTTTAAGAAACACCGTGATTATAGAGTCATGCCATGATTGAGGGGCGTTACCTTGCTGTGCATTCAAACATAAATCCAAGAATTCTAATTTTAAAACATTCCTAAAGAATTTGTAAAATTCTAAAGGAATGGCATCGGGACCTGCGGCTTTTCCTGAAGCTAGCGACATTAGAGAGAGTTCAATCTCCTCCCAAGTGAAAGGTGAGTCCAGTTTCTCCTTGTTCTCATTATATAGGGTAGAATTCAAAACTGAGTCAACAAACTGATTAATCTGATCTGCACAATCGGGGCGATCATCGTCAGCATACAACTTGGAATAAAAATCACTAAATACTCTAAGAATATCTTCTAATTTGCTAACTGTCGTCCCTGTGTGATTATTTATTTTATTGATACTAGCAAATGTAGCTTTTTGTCTCGCCCTCTTTGCCAGGAGTTTACCATAATTTTCTCCAACTTCGTAAACCTCTGTCCTGAAGGCAGAGACCTGTTGCGCAAACTTTGTGGCAAATCGTTGATGTATCTTGACTTTCAGAGTTGTTAATTTCTTTATAACACTTTCAGTAGGTAATCCTTGGTTACATGCTTGCATAAGTTGAACCTCTAGGGATCTAAGATTTTTAATTTCAGAACTTTCTTGCAGTCTAGCTTCCTTTTGTTTACTTATTGAATAACTCAATGTTTCACCCCGAACCCCACATTTGAAAGCATCGCAGACTATTTCAGGAGAAGCAGTACCTTTGTTGTTGGAAAAGAATTCTGGGATCCAAGTGTTCATATGGTCAATGTAAGATAAGTCGTACAATAGTTTACGATCAAAAGACCATGAACGAGGGGTATTAGAAATATTCAATTCAAACTTAAGCATTAAAGGATTATGATCTGAAATAATTTTTGGAAGAACCCCATATTCCACTTGAGCTAGGTCATTGTATAAGCCCTTAAATACAAAGAAATAATCTAATCTAAAAAATCTTTGATGCGGAGCAGAAAAAAAAGTATACCCAAACATCCCTGCCCTTTTCTCATGCCCTACATCGGATAGTCTATATTCTTGGATGATACCTTTAAGTGCTGCAAATACCTTCTTCTTCCTACCTTTATATGGAGTGCTACTATGAATGTCGAATGTTTCTTCCAAATGTAAATTAAAATCTCCACATAATATAATGTTGGAAGGCCATTGTGCCAATTCTACACTTAGATGATTAAGCGCGGTGGGATCATCCATTATAGATGCATATACTGAGCATACAGTAATAATCAGTCCTCCATATTTAAGTTCAGCAATCACCCATCGTCCAGATGAGTCTTCTTTAACTTTTTTTATTTCCCCCATTCCATGTCTTTTAAGAATTGCAACCCCTCCTATTGTAGAATTCTGACGAGAGCACCCCACCACTTCCAGTCCGAGATCTTTTAAACTCCCTCTGTTAGACCAAGCAATGTGAGTCTCCTGTATGCAGACTAGATCCACCCGCATAGTTTTTAACATCTGAGCCATTATACCCCTTGTTCTTTTATCATTTAAGCCACATACATTGATGGAACATATCGACAATATAGCCATTGTGTATCATTTTTAAGATAAACTCGTCTAATCAAAAATACATTAGCAACGATTTCCAAAATTCGGCACCTGCCGTAAGTGGATCTTGAACACAAAACAAATACATCTTCCAACTGTATGACCTTGCACCCCAAAAGAAAAAAAAATAATTCTTCCCACCCACATCCCCCACTCTTCCCCCCCACCCCTCCCTTTCCCCAACACCCCCCCACCAGAAGCGTAAGGGCTAGTGCCCTCATTGATGGTAAGTGAGTATGGGCTTTGAGTTCCGCCCGGGCCAGTCCAACCTGAAAAAAAAAAATAGAATGCATCTGGCAGAAAAAAAAGAGAGATAGTAACATAAGACACTGCTAGGGGTCGGCCCACTCAAGCTAAATACACTGTTATCCCTAGCCTCTATCCTATAAAACATTATTACATGATTTCTAGGAATTGTTGTGCTTTGATCTCTGAAACAAAGAATAAGGTTCTTCCCTTATGCACAACTTTAAGCTTAGCTGGTTTTAGTAAGAGGGTTTGCCCCCCCTTAGCTTGCATAGGTGCCATTAGCTGTTTAAGTCTCCAGTGTTGTTGAACCGTTGCGGAGCAAAAATCTGGTCTGACAAAGAATTCATGCCCCACACCTTTTCTGGTTTTGGATGGCCTAGCCAGGTCATATAGAATCTCCCGGAGAAGATAATTCTGCAAACATATGAGAATAGCTCTTGGATGTTTATTCCTCCCCTCCTGATCAAGTTTTTGGTTAAAAGGAAAGCGATGAGCTCTTATGATTTCTTTGTCCCAGTCCCATCCTTTAAGATCCTGAAAGGCATCTGAAAACATCTCTACGACAAACCGTCGAACATCCTTCCCTTCTGATTTTTCCGCAACTCCCAAAATACGTAAATTGTTACGACGTGCACGATTCTCTAAATCAGTTAATTTCCAGTCAACGTCTTGTCTAGTACTATCCAAGTCTTTGAGTTTTTTTGTAGAGTTAGCTCATCCTCTACCGCAGATATGCACGTTTCAGTCTCCTGTACTCTCAAATTGGTATCCGTATTAGACTTAGCCAAACGCCGAACAACATTCTGGAGTTTACGTACAGCCCCTTGAGTCCGGAGACCCTCAGCTTTAGTTTCCTCTCTATGAGTCATGATCAAACGATACATTGACGTCTGTAACTTATATATGGATTTTAGTGTAACCTCCTCAGCTTCCTCTAATAACTCTAGAGATTCAGGATCAATTTCATTTCTGGTTTTTTGGAAGCAAGATGGCGGCCGCTACTGCAGCCGTGTGAGGAGCTGCGTTTGCTTCCGTCCGCTGGCCGACCCGACCTGGCTTATTCGGCGTTGTTTGCTACATCGGCGTCTGTGATTCCTGGGACTCTACGAGGCGTGGTGCTTGTGAGAGATGGACTAACTTGCATCAGAGCCGCTGCTGGAAATCTAGCAAGACCGTCCGCTTTCCCCCGCTGTGATTCAGGCGGGATCCCAGCGTGTCAACGTTTCCACGTTATAACGTTTCAGCTGTGCTCCACCTATGCTTCTATGCTTGAACCGGCTGCTGCGTGGTGTGCAAGGACGCGATTCAAGGCGTCTGTGTTGGTGAAACCTGATTCAGTGTACCGAAGCGGGAAAGCTTTCTGAAGGTGCTACTATTGTCTCTGCTGTGACAGTGTTGCAGTTTTGCCGATTTTCTGCGGTGCTCGGACTGATTGCTGTCTTGAGCGCGAGGGCGCGATTCAAGGCGTCTTTGTTGCTGAGGAAGGTCGGAGAAGGCGGGGGGGGCCATGAGACCAAGACCATAGCGTCTCAGCTGTGTTCACTTTTTGTTTCCGTGGTGTTTGGACGGGTCGTTGTGTGGAGCACGAGGACGCGATTCAAGGCGTCCTGGCTGGTGAAAGCGGCAAGAACCGTGAGGCTAAGACCAGGGGACTGAATTGGAAAGTCCTTTGAAGCTATTATTGCAACACTGTAGCAGTTTCCTGAGCTTCTGCAGAAAAATCAAGCGGTGAGCGGATATATTTTTGTTAAGCTTGTTACATCGTGGTGTGTGAACATCTTTTCAGCAGTAGGTAATAACTGATAAGACATAATTGACAGAATTGAAAGAACAACTTCTATTTTTCAATTTCGACATATTAATCGAGAATTCAACTATGACTCCTAAAGGCAGAGTAACAAAAAAAAACACCACTAATCTGGCTAATTCTGCAAATACCACCCCAGGTGTTGCTGAGAAATCAACTACAGCAACAGTAACAGATCCAGAAAATCGCAATTCGCAACCAAATGGCACTACTAAAGAGCCCATTATACCTGATCTATTAAAAAAAAAGGCTACAACTAATCCTATCAAAAGTATCATAAATGAGCAGACCCCCTCTAAAGTTCTACCACGTGCTAATTCTAAAAAAGCTGATGCAAGTCACCCATCCAAATCTCCTGCTGTTTTAGCTCTAGATGAGGAAGGAGCCGGAGTAAGAGGGGGAGTGAATGATGACGCACTATCTGAACTTTGCCTTGCTGTAGAGGGAGTTAGAGTCTCGCCCAGGTTGAATGAACAACAAGATACAGAGTCTATAGAATCAGGGGGCCAATTTTTTTCAATGTCTGATGTATCAATAACATCGGAAGGAGACCTTGATGAAGAACTTTTAAGCGAGGGGCATCTTCTTGAAAAAGACTGGGCGGATGATTGTAATCAAATCTCAGAAGAAGATATGCTTGGATCTGATTTTTTAACAAATGAAGGAGCCCAAATACTGTTCGCAAGGTCATAGAGGCGAAAACTAATGAGAATATAGGTGCCATGAGCCAACCTCAATGGGATGGGGCTGGTGCGAATAATGAAATTAATATTAGGGCTCCCAATTTTCAGTTTTTACTGATTTTTAAATACAGAAAAATATGGAAAATAGGCCTTCTTTGGATGATTTTTTTCTACTGTTAATCATGAGTGCCAGGTCAGCAGGTGTACAGATAGAGAGGTAAGAGATGTGAAAAAAGACAATAGATTTCCTAATTAAGCTTAATTACGTGGAGATCTACTGTTCCTTATGCTATTCCAAAATCCAAGAGTTTTCAATTAATGCTATTGAACTCTATACTGCTAAAACCTTTTGAACATTCAAATTATAGTATGCATTTATTGGTTAAATACATGTAGAAAAATACCCATTGCAGCTTAATTAATGCAGAAAACACAGAATAAAAATGGATATAAACAGAAAAAATAAGCACAAAATAAATATGGTGGAAATGTCAAAACAATAAGTACCATAAAATCAGGAGCCCTACTTAATATTTACACCCCCAAAACTGATCAGATGAAATTCTTAGAAGAGATGTTGAAGGTCATGAACCCCTTCCTTACTAGCCCCATCCTTAGTGGGGTGGATTTTAATTGTGTGGCAGACTCTTCCTTAGACCGGTCCGACCCACCCCTGAGGGACTCCCTGGTTTAATGAACTGCTCAGAAGATAGTTGACAGGATACAGATTATGGGGCATATTAGTAACGGCCAGCGATAATTATCGCTGGCCGTGCTTAGCAATAATTAGATTATCGCAGGCTATCTCTGCTTTTTATCGCCCTGGTAGCGCGTAATTAACAACGCGTTACTCCAGGGCGATAAAAAATCCAGGGATAGCGAGGTTATCTACCTTTTGCAGGGAACATCGCTGGTTTTCCAGTGGTGTTCCCTGCAAAAGGGCAATAACCTTGCTGATACGACCCACAGGCTTGTATCAGCACAATCCACCCCCTATGTGAGGGGTGGCTAAGTCAAGAATTTAGCAGACGTTAGTTTTTGGAGAAAACAGCAGTTTTCTCCAAAAACTAACGTCTGCTAAAATGCTAGGGCATCCTTGCTGATAGCGCGAAGCCGCGCTATTGATGTCCTGACATGTAGTGTATTTCAGGAACGCCCACTTTGCATCTCATTAGAGATGCAAAGGTAGGCTAAGGGCAAAAGGGTGCTAACATGCGATTATGCATGCTAGCACCCTCTTGTAAATAGGGCGATATTTTTATCTCTGCTTTTTTGGCGTTTTAAGCCAAAAAGCAGAGATAAAGCCCTTGTAAATATGCCCCCTTGGGATTAGTGGACACTTGGCGTGTGCACCCGCCCACAGAATGGGTTTAATATTTTTAATCACACTTACACGACCTCCATGTGCATTTAGATATGTTTCTTTGATCCATGAGTGTCCATACAAAGTATGGCACTGGCAGTATTTGCTCCGGACGCTGTCCGATCATAACCTACTCATGGTAATCTTGGCCTGGGTGCCAGCCCACACTTGCATACCCAGTTGGCGCCTTCGCTGCACAAACTTGGAGGACCTTGTGTTCCTAAAGATTTTGGGGGAGTATATTCATAACAACTTCATTGATAAGGAGGGATCCAGGACATCAGCCTTAATCGAGTGGGTGACTTTTAAAACGGTTATGCAAGGGAGTTGTATTACTTTTACTGGAGGGGTGCAAATAACACTATGGCAAGAGGCACGAGCACAGGAGGTCATGCTGCCACCTTACTGACCCATCGGTGCACCACACGTTATTGCAAGAAAAGTAGAATCTGGCTGCCCTAGTGAAATGGCTACACTGTTTTGATTATAAGAAATATGTGGCTAGGGTCCACTCGGAGCGGGACAATGCTGCAATATTGCTCACCTGGCTAGCAAATCCCACTAAGCAAGGTTCACCCATATAGGAGCTCCTAGGTAAGGCATGCAGCTCTATGACCCAGTTCATATAAACAAGCTCCTCCATGCATATTACACAACGTTGTATGCTAGCCACTCCTGGCCGACCCCGCCTTCCCTAGATTGATTTCTGGGCCCATTGCCCCTGCCCCTCTAGAAGCCGCAGACTGTGGAGAAGTTAGGAGTGGATATCTCAGCAGAAGAGGCTACTGCTGCAGTTCGGACAATGACGCAGGGTAGGGTACCGGGCTCGGACGGACTGACAGTCGAGCTCTATGCTGCTTACATTACTCAATTGGCCCATCAAGTGGTTGAGATGTACAAATCGGCATGCTACACCCGACTGCTGCCCTCTATGACAAAGGAAGCCTTAATTGTTCCCCTGCTTAAACCGGCCGCCCTTCGCAGGAGTTGGCATCATACCGGCCCCTCTCCATGCTCAATGTTCACTATAAAGTATTGAGTCAGTTGATGGCACCGCAACTCTTACCCCATCTGCTGCAATTTACCCCCACTGACTAGACTGGTTTCATCCCTGGGAGGTGCACAGTGTTCAATATCAGACGGGTGACTGCACTGTTACATGCTCTTGATGAGAGCGATCCTGACAGTTGACATTGAGAAAGCGCTTGATAGCCTGGGTTGGCACTACCTACATGCTGTGCATCACTTCATGGGCCTGGGGGATGGGTTCCTAACTTGGGTGCTGCTGTTATGCGTGGAGAAGTGTGGGTCAATGATTAGAGCGACAGACCCTGATGCAGAGGTCTAGCCCGGGACCAGGGTTCAATTCCCCGCCTCGGCGGGTCTTGGGCTCAAAATTCCACAGACCTGATAATTCTTGCCTCAGTGCCTTTACCAATCATGGAGTCCCACTCTGCAACTCTGGGCAATAGCTTGCTTAATCTCCACAACGGCCCCCACAACGCGAAGGATGCCTGGCCTCCACCTTGGGGGTGCCCAGGAGTGGATGCCTCACAGGAAAAGCCAGGATGGGTTCCACAGCGGTATTCGTACAAGCGCCTTGAGACCCTTGCTGGTGAGTAGTGCGCTATACAAGTATCAATTTACATTTCAATTTACATTTCACCCACTGCGAGGGTTAGAATGAGTGTAGTGGTTTCGGACTCATATGAAGTGGGACAGGGTATGCATTAGGGCTGCCCCTTGTCCCTGTTGTTATTCACCCTAGCTTTGGAGCAGTTGGCGAGTAGAGCGCGAGAAGATGTATAGCATACCGGCATTATGCATCAGGTGTTCTGGATATTGCATTATATGACGATGACATCTTGTTTTTCCTTTTAGGTCCTTGCAGGACAAAACTTCTAGAGGAGTTTGGTGCTCTATTGGGCCTACGTGTGAACTGGCAGAAAAACAGTCCGTATCCACTGCAGGAGACCTCAGAAGTCCCACCCTAGCCTAGGGAGTTACAATGAGAGACTACCACCTTTCGATATTAGTTGTGCGCTGTACCGAACTGACACTGCCTTACTGGACATTAACTCTGGCAGGGCAATGTCGGCGCTACGTGGATCAATGCACTTATCCCCTATCTCTCCCTATCTCTGTGGCAGGGCAAATAGGGATTGTCAAGATGATTCCCCTGCCTCAGCTCTTATACTATTTTGCCACGCTCCCTGTTGTGATCATCCATTCCAAATTCATTCTTGTGGATCCAATCTGGGTAATGGGCCGCCCTAGTGTAGTTTCAGTGTGACGTTCAGGATAGAGGGCAGCTGATCCCGATTTTGAGGCATCCTATCTGGTGGCCCAGCCACAGTGGGTGTCCAGGTGGGTAGATGCTGATTTGTGGGGCAGTCTGTTTGTGGAGGGGGGAATGCCAGCACTGCCTTGGTTAATGCAGCTCTTGCTGAAGGTAAAAAAGGACCGGGTGGAGTCCTGTATGCAGCAGCCAGTAGCAAAGCACTGCTGAGTGCGGTGCTTACAGAAAGCGGGTGTGACTGTCCTCTATGCCCCCAGGTTGCCCCTCCGGTGACTAGCATGCTTTCTACTGGAGGAGGTGGCTCACAGATTGGGAGAGTGGGCGGCTATGGGGTGGATGACACTCGGCGATATGGATTTGCCCTTGGAGGACCTGCAGAAGACTTATGATTTGCCATGGGTCACTTACTCTATCATGGCATGGTCACTGCACTGCTAGAGCGACAATGGCAAATGGGAGCAGGAAGAGCACCCTCTCTGCTGGGCTGCCATGTCTTCGGGCAGACAAAAAGCTGTCATGGACCTTTATGCGGCCTTCTGGGCAGACACAGACATTTCTCTTACCGCCCTCAAAGACACCTGGGCAGCAGATACTTGAACTCCAGCTGAGATATCCCCGGGTTTCCTGATATGCTCTTTTTAAATTAGTTAATTTTTATTACCTGCATAGAATGTACCTCACCCCTGCAAGTACTAACACATTTTTCCCTGGAGCTGGCTTGCGGTGCCCTTGGAGCAACCAGGCAGATGTTGACATATACCATATGGTATGGAGCGATCCTCAGGTAAGGGGCTCTGGATGGGGCTATGGCCCTGATCATAGAAGCCCCGGAGATCAAACTACCTGTGGAACTTGCAGCCTGCCACTTGGGGATGTTACAAAGGCCGCTGCAGTGGTAAGTGGTACAAAAGGGGGTGGTAATGGACGGAGCATCTGAACCAATCAAACACTCACACCCAGTCAAAAGATCTGGGTTTAATCCATCACCGTTCTTTAGCCCACTCTGCCACCCCAGTTCAGACATGGCTATATGCAAATCAGTCTGACCTTGTCCCTCATGGGAACAGTCCAGCCAGAACTGCCAAGCCATGCCTTCCCTGGACCGGAAACAAGCTTCCGAGGACCGGTTTCTGGCATTCCAGCTGTCTTCAGCCCGGCTTGCTTGAATCCAGTGGCAAAGTGAGCAAGGGACTCATGTCTGAGCATACCCAGCCACACTTATGGTGACCAAAAGCGGTACAAAAGGGGGTGGTAATGGACAGAGCATCTGAACCAATCAAACACTCACACCCAGTCAAAAGATCTGGGTTTAATCCATCACCATTCTTTAGCCCACTCTGCCACCCCAGTTCAGACATGGCTATATGCAAATCAGTCTGACCCTGTCCCTCATGGGAACAGTCCAGCCCGAACTGCCAAGCCATGCCTTCCCTGGACCGGAAACAAGCTTCCGAGGACCGGTTTCTGGCATTCCAGCCGTCTTCAGCCCGGCTTGCTTGAATCCAGTGGCAAAGTGAGCAAGGGACTCATGTCTGAGCATACCCTGCCACACTTATGGTGGCCAAAAGCGGTACAAAAGGGGGTGGTAATGGACGGAGCATCTGAACCAATCAAACACTCACACCCAGTCAAAAGATCTGGGTTTAATCCATCACAGTTCTTTAGCCCACTCTGCCACCCCAGTTCAGACATGGCTATATGCAAATCAGTCTGACCCTCTCCCTCATGGAAACAGTCCAGCCCGAACTGCCAAGCCATGCCTTCCCTGGACCGGAAACAAGCTTCCGAGGACCGGTTTCTGGCATTCCAGCCGTCTTCAGCCCGGCTTGCTTGAATCCAGTGGCAAAGTGAGCAAGGGACTCGTGTCTGAGTATACCCTGCCACACTTATGGTGGCCAAAAGCGGTACCAAAGGGGGTGGTAATGGACAGAGCATCTGAACCAATCAAACACTCACACCCAGTCAAAAGATCTGGGATTAATCCATCACCGTTCTTTAGCCCACTCTGCCACCCCAGTTCAGACATGGCTATATGCAAATCAGTCTGACCCTGTCCCTCATGGGAACAGTCCAGCCCAACTGCCAAGCCATGCCTTCCCTGGACCGGAAACAAGCTTCCAAGGACCGGTTTCTGGCATTCCAGCCGTCTTCAGCACGGCTTGCTTGAATCCAGTGGCAAAGTGAGCAAGTGACTCATGTCTGAGCATACCCTGCCACACTTATGGTGGCCAAAAGTGGTACAAAAGGGGGTGGTAATGGACGGAGCATCTGAACCAATCAAACACTCACACCCAGTCAAAAGATCTGGGTTTAATCCATCACCGTTCTTTAGCCCACTCTGCCACCCCAGTTCAGACATGGCTATATGCAAATCAGTCTGACCCTGTCCCTCATGGGAACAGTCCAGCCCGAACTGCAAAGCCATGCCTTCCCTGGACCAGAAACAAGCTTCCGAGGGCCGGTTTCTGGCATTCCAGCCGTCTTCAGCCCGGCTTGCTTGAATCTAGTGGCAAAGTGAGCAAGGGACTCATGTCTGAGCATACCCAGCCACACTTATGGTGGCCAAAAGCGGTGGTGCGCAGGCATTGCGCGATGCTTTAATGTTCTCTATTGTTCACGCTCTACACGCGCACTGTCTCATGCTGGATTGTTGTCATTTAAATATGTGGCTCACGCATGGTGGGTCCGTTCAGTGGAGGTTCTAGCGATGATCCTAGATGACCCTGATGAGCTTCATTCACAATTGAGGACCGTAAATTAGAAGGAGGAACGAATTTGTCCCCTCTCCGAACGATTCCATTCTCTCTTGAAGTCCTTCAGAAATTTGGGCAATCTACGTAAATCACCTTCTAAGCACCTAGACTCAGGCCAGCAATGGGTAGAATAATCAATGACTTTCTGAAGAACACCATCTTTTTCACAAGCCGACTTCCAGTCTTTTTCTGATAAAACTGAACTATATTCACAAACAGCATCCACAACTGCAACACTTTCGATGTCCTCAGTAAAAATGTCCTCATCATCATCCTTGAGCATTGACAACCTAGAAAGGCAGTCTGCTCGAAAATTCTTTCCACCCTGGATATGTTTCACATCAAAATGGAATTCCTGTAGCTTGGACACTAACCTCATCAACCTGGCTGACATAAAAGAAGAATTTACTTTGTCGAAAATATAAATCAGAGGTTTGTGGTCAGTTACCAGTTTGAATTTTTGACTCCAAATGTACATTTTACATTTTTGTACTGCCTATACGCATGCCAATGCCTCTCTTTCGATTGTACTGTACTGGCGCTCAAAGAATTTGAGAGACCTTGACGTGAAAGCTACAGTTTGTTCATGACCTTTTACCCTTTGTGAAAGCACAGCCTCAAGACCTGACATACTGGCATCAACGGTTATGATAGATGTACAACCGTCCCTGAAAACACGTAGGGCTTGGGCGGACACAATCATTTTCTTGACCTCACTGAAACCTTTGTCAAGGTCGGTAGACCAGTTGAAACTATTACCTTTCCTTAATAACATGCGTAAAGGTTCAACTACTTGAGCATAAGATGGAACAAATCTTGCATAATACTCGGCCAATCCTAAGAAAGATCGTAAAGAGTCTTGGTCAGTGGGGTGTTTTGTGTCCTCAATGGCCCTAAAAACCGAAAATGTACGTTTGATCCCTTGCCTGGAAATTGTGTGCCCCAAATATTCTACTTCTTGAACTGCGAACTTACACTTATCAATACGTACAGTCATATTTTTCGACATTAAGTTATGCAGGCAAATAAACTTGAAAATACATGTAATTAGGCGTGTGTGTCGCTGTTGTAGGACTTGACACACGGCGGTTGAAATAACTGAGAAACTTGTATATTAATATTGACAGCAGCTGAAGAATAAACTGGCAAACTAATAATAAAGCATGCGTATCACTGTTGAAGAGCGAGATGCCTTGTGAGCTGGTTCAAAACAATACAATTCGTATGGACCGTGCGTGCCCCTGGTGTAACTATATGCGCGCAGGAAATCTCCTTTAAATTAAGAATAATCAAGCGTGCGCGTCGCTGAAAGCACAACAAAACGCGCTGTCAATCATGAACTCACGGGAAACAATGTTTCCAGATAGACTTCTAACGAAAGCAAGGTGGCACTGAACCATTCGGCGAATCAGCGCATGCAGCGAAGTTCAAACAATAACGATTGGTTCCTCAATTATTTCTTAAGTTAGTCACAGGCGGAAATGAAAAGTCTAAGTACTCACTGGCTAATAATAGAGTGCCTCTCACCACGAAGTAGAAAACGAGTACCAGTTAATGAACTTGTGAGGGCGGGCCAATTGGAGCCTTTAAAAGTTAAATTTCCACATACCTTTTCCGGGTCTAACCTCCTGTAGAAGAGAAACAACCAAATCCTACCAGAGAACTCGAGAAGAAATACTGAGGCCGACCGGATTCATGGAGATGGTAAGTCTCTATCGATTGACGAAGGATGTGGAAAATATTAAAATCCTCAGCGTGGGTATGGGTGGAGTTTCCCGATCGTCGCCAAATGTTAAATGAATATATCCAGGAAATCCAAGAAGATTTGATGGTGGGTCAGTTTGGTGGAGGTTCTAGCAATGACTGGTAGTCACCGTTTGGCTTTCCACTGGAAGGACGCTCCGTGTGCTGTGTGGAGTTATAGCCTAATAAACCCCTACTTCAAATCTTCATGGATTTCCTGGATATATTCACTTAACAGCCGCCTAAACAGATATTTACCACAAGGTTTATAGACCTAGAGTTGATTCTGGCGAAACAACAGATCAATTAATTAAAAATCGTGCTGGGCTCGCACTTTTCCAAGATGTAGAGAGCCACTCGGGCTCTCCCATACATTGTATCCCCTAAGCACACGCACGCATACCCCGGGGCGGGCTCGCACCGGGGTATAAATAAACAATGCGGAAGACCGCTCGGGATCTTTCCGGCTAACTATCACACTGTGTCCGTGTCCATTATTGCAGTCCAATCACCCATGTGTTGGGCCTAGTCCCAGCACGCCACATTGGCGACAAGGCCGGCTTACCTACACGCGTGCCGGGCTGCCTCTGTCGGTGGCGCTGCCGTGTGCCTGCTTCCTGCTGCGGTGCCCACCCGCGTTTGCTGGCGTCCATCCCCGGCTCACGAGACCTGCCCACGCGCCTCCCCGGAGGGAGAGCCTTCAGCCGGCTGGACTCGTTGGGGGTGCCTGGATGCTTCCTGGGGAGAACTGCGGTGAGTTTGCCTGTGCCCCGCCAGCGCAACACCCCCGCGTGTCCTCCCCTCCTCCCTCAGGCTGCGCAGAATTGGAGTGCCTCCCGGCGGAAAGAAATTCCAGCGCAACTCGCGCAAAGGCACCACGTGGTCTCGGCGAGGCCTAGGACCAGCCCCCAGCCTTCGCCGCAGCCGCGAGCGGGGAGAACACGCTCCAGAAGGCCCGCGCCACACCCCCAGCCGTCGATCAGCGCTCACGGCCCAGCGCAAGTCACACTAAGGAGTTGAAAAAACAAAACAAAAAAACAAGCACAGGCACAGCCAATCGGCACCGGCTCTCTCAGGTGGAGGGACAGTCAGACAGCGCCAGGGCCCCATCTTGTGCAAGGGTGAACGTTCACACCGGCTTCTGAAAAGAAGAAAAGTAAATAAAAGAAAACAAACAAGCACAAGCCATATCAAGCTAAAGTGTGATCAAGAGAAAAAAAAAATTCTTTGTCCTGAAGGAAACGAGGAGCGGTGTAGCTCCACCACACAGGGACACACCGGAAAGCACCAGTAGATCTAAAAGAAGACTGAACAATGTCAGTAGCAGCCCCAGGGGTGGGCCAGGATGGGGCAGGCCAGAACCCACCTCCTGTGGTCGTGCCCCCTCCAGCAATTGTCGCGCCGCAGCCACAGGCCCAAATCCAGGCGGGAGTTCCCCAGCAGGTGACACCCACCCACCTACACTCCGGCGCAGCGCCCATTCCCCCATTTAGTGAGGCGGCAGACCCTGCAACAGCGGCGCTGAGATGGAAGGCGTGGGTTGGGAGGCTCAACCTATACTTTAAAGGCACAAGGGAGACGGATGGAACCGTGAAAAGGTCGCTCCTCATCCTGTACGGTGGGCCAGAGATTTACGAACTGTTCGAATCACTCCCCAACACGGGACCCGAGCATGACTACGACGCCGCGGTCGCAGCATTGAATGCGCACTTTGATCCTCAACTCAATAATGACTTTGAAAAATTTAAATTCAAACGTGCCTGGCAAACGGAGTCGGAGTCTGTCGATATGTACTACGCTAGGCTCCGCCGACTTGCAAGCACCTGCCCATTCACAAACCCACGAGAGGAAATCAGGGATCAAATCATAGTGGGCTGCAAGTCAAAACTGCTGAGAAAGCTCATTCTCCGCCAACCGGGCATATCGCTAGATGAAATACTAATCCTAGCCAGGTCACATGAGCTATCTGATGCGAGGGCGGAAGAAATGGAAGCAGCGCTACGCACACCGGTGATCGCCCCGGCTGTCGCGAGGACGACGCCGATTAAGGAAGAGAGAGTTGACGCAATCCAGAGAAGATTCCCGGCTACTCGCCCACGAAGTGCCCCGTCCAGAGGAAATCAGTGCGGGTATTGTGGTGAAGACCATCCAGCAACTGCCACGTGTGGCGCAAAAGGGAAGACGTGCCTTAAATGCGGGCGCCTGAACCACTTTGCCGCCGTCTGCAGGGGAGGAAAATTCAAGCCAGCTGGTCCGAGAGCCAGGGCAGTGACGCAGCGCATCCGACAGCTGTCGCTCGACCACGAACCACCCCCCCCCTGACCATCAGGCTCAAGAAAGACGACCGAGATATGAAGACGATGAGGACGATGAGGTGTACGTCGTCTCCTACGTAAGCAGAGCATCCACCAGGAGAAGGCCGCCGCCCATGTGCTCCATAGCGGTAGAAGGCACCGAGATTAAAGCCCTGATAGACACGGGGGCGTCCGTGAATGTCATGGATTCTGATCAATATGAGAAAATGTCTCCCAAGCCCCCGCTGGCACATTCCACTGCGAGAATATACACCTATGGAGGCACAGAACCACTGCCACTTAGAGGGGTGATCCAAACGACCGTCGTCAATGGCGAGTACTCCACAGAAACCCGGTTTCACATCACCGAGGGGAAGAAACGCACCCTTCTGAGCTGCCACACGGCGGAGGACCTCGGCCTGGTGTTCTTCGCCAATCAGGTGCATCAGGCGCATGCAGACTTCATGCTGAAGGACTTCCCAGAGTTGTTTCAGGGTCTAGGAAAACTCAAAGGACGGAAATTCAAGCTGCACATAGACACGTCTGTACGGCCAGTTGCCCTCCGGCACAGGAGAGTGCCCTTTAACCTAAGGCCACAAGTCAAAGAAGAACTCCGGAAACTGGAAGACCTTGGCGTCATCGAAAAGGTGTCGGGCCCGACACCCTGGGTTTCCCCATTAGTAGTCGCACCAAAGCCGAAGCAACCTGGGGCGATCAGGTTATGCGTGGACATGAGGTTACCCAACGCAGCCGTCAAACGTGAATGGCACATCACTCCTACCATGAATGATATAGTGGCCGATCTAAATGGGGCGAAATGGTTCTCAAAACTAGACCTCAATTCGGTATACCACCAGCTCGAGTTGGAACCAGCCAGCAGGTATATCACCACCTTCTCGACCCATGTAGGACTTAGACGCTACAAACGGCTAAGCTTTGGCGTCTCCTCCGCTGCGGAGGTGTTCCAAAACGCCATACGAGAAGTACTATCCGGACTGAGTGGGGTCATCAACCTCAGCAATGATATCCTAGTGTATTCGGCAAGCCTCGAAGAGCACCATGACCACCTTAGGGCCACCCTCCAAAGACTTGTGGACAGCGGACTGACCCTACACCGGTCGAAGTGCTCTTTTTATCAAGAGTCGATAGACTTCTTTGGCTACACCTTCACGCGGGAAGGTCTGAAAGTGGATCCCAAGAAGGCAGAGGCGATCAAGGCAGCAAGCACCCCACGAAACCCCACAGAGGTGCGCAGCTTCCTGGGCATGGCCACCTACTGTGGGCGGTTTATACCCAACTTGGCCGCACTTGCAGAACCTCTCAGAGCCCTCACACGAATCGACCATAAGTGGGAATGGACAGTAGCCGCCAACAAGGCATTTCAAAACATCAAAGCCAGCCTCCTCGATGACACCGTGATGGCATACTTCCAACCCCGACGCAAGACGGAACTGATCGTCGATGCCAGCCCAGTGGGCCTGAAAGCGGTGCTCCTGCAGGAATACGGACCAGAAGAGTGGAAACCAGTCGCATACGCCAGCAAGGCGCTGTCAGACACTGAAACCAGGTATGCACAGATCGAAAGAGAAGCCCTGGCCATAAAATGGGCCTGTCAGCATTTCCATCTTTATCTGTGCGGGCAGGATTTCACCGTGGTGACGGACCACAAGCCGCTGCTGCCACTGTTCGCAGGGTCGTCCAGGCTCGCGCCCCCACGCATCGAACGCTGGGCTGTCCAGCTACAAGGTTACAATTTCAGGATTGTGTTCAGACCTGGGGCGCACAACCCGGCGGACTATCTGTCCCGCCACCCCGATGTCGTCCGCCAATATCCACCAAGGGAAGAAGGCGTGGAAGCTGAAGAGTTTGTCCACATAATCTCGCAGGCCGCGTGCCCAGAAAATATGTCGCTGAAGGAAATTGGGGAAGCAAACGCCACAAACGAGACGCTCGTTAGGGTCCGCCAAGCCCTGGAAGGAAACCGCTGGGCCCATTTCCTGGATGGTGCGCCGAGCCTTCTGCTGGAGGTGAGCCAAGCGAGGCAACAACTGTGGCAAATCCGTAGTGAGCTGAGCGTGGGCGATGAAGGAGTCATCCTCAGAGGACATCTCATTGTTTTGCCTGAGAGTCTCCAACAGATAGCGCTAGCCCTGGCACATGTAGACCATCAAGGCTTGGCCAAGACAAAAGCACGTCTAAGGAGCAAAGTGTGGTTCCCCGCCATGGACAGCCAAGTGGACGCCATGGTACGCTCATGCCATGCCTGCACAATCACAGGTAGTGATCCGACCCCGGCACCAGTGATCACGGAAGACGCACCTCAGACGCCCTGGACACACCTCAGCATAGACTTTGGGAGCTTCCCCGATGGAAGACGCATGTTGGTCCTTGTCGACTCGTTTTCAAAGTTTCCGATAGTGGAGGTTATATCCTCAACTGCGTTTCCACAAGTCAAAAGAGTGCTGAGTCGCGTCTTTGCAACCATGGGACTCCCGGATGAAATCAAGTCCGACAATGGGCCTCCCTTTCAAGGGAGGGAATTCCAGGCTTACCTTGAGAGCCTCCGGATCAAGCATAGGAAAATCACCCCGCTGTGGCCCCAGGCAAACGGGGAAGTCGAAAGACTAATGAGGACACTTAACCGAGCACTGAGGATCGCGGTGGACAGTGGGGAAGATCCGGAAACAGCCCTCGACCAATTTCTAGGAGCCTACCGACAGACGCCTCACAGTACTACCAAATGCGCTCCAGCCCGTGTGTTATTCAAAAGAGCACCCCGCGACAACATCCCGACGGACAGCACCTGGGTGCCGGAAGAAAGAGATGCTGTAACCATTCAAACCCGGAGGCGAAATACCAACCAGAAAGCGAGTGAACATCGTCACGCAAGAGAACCCACTATGAAGGAACGTGACATGGTCGTAGTGCGAGATCGTCGCCCAGGATGGAAATTCTGCACGCCCTACGAGTCGGAGGTGTGGATCGTGGACAAGGTCCAAGGAACAATGGTGACGGCGAAGCGAAATGGACAAGTACTGACCTGTAATGTGTCCTGCTTCAAGAAGATAAGTGAGGCAATGGGAGCCCACCACACCGAGGAAAGTCAAGAAGCAGTAGAGGATGGAGGTCTAGATCTAGGAGGGTCAGTGCAAGGGTCACCCACAACCAGACAAAGAGGAGAGAGTCCATCAAGAGTGACACAGCAGAATCTCACCGATGAGAACAACCAACCCTGGGCGACCCTCAGCGGCGAGAATACAAGGACAACCCAGGCTGGGGTTGCGGGAACGCCGTGTGCCCGGAGCCAGCGGTACCATCTGAGGCCCAACCCGAGGCCCAATCAACATCTGAGGGACTTTGCCTGGACATCTCCGTGAGTCAAAATAAACGCGTGAGTGTTGCAAGAACAGAACTAAATTGAAGGAGGGATGTAGAGAGCCACTCGGGCTCTTCCAAACATTGTATCCCCTAAGCACACGCACCCATACCCCGGGGCGGGCGCGCACCGGGGTATAAATAAACAATGCGGAAGACCGCTCGGGGTCTTTCCGGCTAACTATCACACTGTGTCCGTGTCCATTATTGCAGTCCAATCACCCACGTGTTGGGCCTAGTCCCAGCACGCCACACAAATGGACAGGGGAGTTGCGGAAATCGGCAGAGTATGATGGTGCGACCTTGCTCCGAGAGGCCAAGAGGGGACAATGCTCACAGGAGGTAGCCCGTGCATGGGATGCATTAATAGAGGAGCTGTAACCTGGGGCAGAGGGTTCAGAATCTGCTTCCACTGCAAATACCCAGGGAGATGACGGGACATAATTACCTCCCACTTGCTTCCCTTACTTAACAGTGCCATCTCCATAGACGAATGACCCATGCAGCTGCTCACATTTGAGTAGATGAAAGGATTGCTACTTTCAGACCAAATTTTGGGGTGGGGGAGGGAGATGAGTGTGCTGACTGGTTGTTCTGTAGTGTGTTTTACAGAGTATGTTACATCACCAATATGCCTTTTAATATGATTGACCTCCTTTGTGAGTTTGGAATATTTATCCCATTGATTTTGTATTGTGAATGCCAGGAAACTGCCAATAAAATATGTTGCCAACAATAAAAAAAGATGGGTGTATTGGTGCCTGTAAAAAGGTGTGGATCTTCTGGGGTCCTATATTCTCCACGTCATGACCTTCTTATCTTCCTTAACATCGGAAGGCCTGGCATTTAGGACAGTTAACTACTTCAAGTAAGCCATTTCAGCAGGTCATATCCCTTTGGAGGGCTATCCGGTTATGAGTAAATGAATGAGTGGTATCTGGCTGTCTCTTTCCCCAAAGACAAAATACTTCTCCTTATGGGACAGCAATAGAGTTCTGAATTTGTTCCTATTGTGGCAGAATAATGAGTATCTATCTCACAAGGAACTGTCCGGTAAGACAGCTGTGCTGTTATGTCTCATTTTATGCCGCAGAGTCTCAGATGTTCGAGGTTTGGACATCTGACGTACAGTATTTATCCCAGAATGGGTTGCATTCGTCATGTCCAGAAGGACGAAGTCTAACTCCAAGGTGGTTTCTTACCCCGCTTGTGACAAGATGTCTGTAACGGGGTTACAATGACGACCCAGACCAGATGGATGTCATAGGACAAGGTTTATTGTCACTTTAACAGTGGAGGTAATAATTGAACTAACAGAGCTAGGGAATGTTGTGGCCAAAATCATGCTCTTGTTTTGCCCTCCTGGTTGGTTACTGGTGGATGGCGTCTTCTCCTTCCTGATACTTCTGGTTTGGTCCTCTGGGAAAGCATACACAGGAGAGACCATTAGATATCAGGCCTTTTATGGTTCACATAACTGCCACCACACCGTGCAGGTTATCTGAAAGATTTTGTGGTTATAGTGCAGGGGTCGCTCACGTCACTACTTTTTCTCTCTCTCAAGTAGATCAGGCATAAAGAATAGGATGAAAAGGGAGCCTTCCTTGCCTTGCCACTCTGAATACTTATTTACCCGTGCTCCCCTAACTCCTTTAGAAGCGTTGGGCTCACTGAGTCTGAGCGGAATGGTGCTAACCATCTCTCGCCTTCCCACCCTCAAAACCACATTGGTGCACCTCCTGCCTGTGCCCAGGAGACTGGTGAGGGCCCTTTCCCAGTACTCGTCTGACACCGTGACTTGGTTCGTGAGTCACGGCAGTCTTATCCTCATCGTTTTTCCCTCAGGTCTGGTCGAGTTCCTCTGCCCGCTGCCGCTGTTCTGCTTCAGGTTTTTCAGCCAGTCCATCCATTTCTTTTAGACTCGTATCTTCTTCCTCTTTGCTCCTTTGTTCCGCCTTCCGGCATCCTGTTCCGCTTGTTCTCCCTGCGCTTATTCTCCTCTCCGTCTCTAGCCGCTTCTGTCCTTGCTTCCAGGTTGCAATACCCTTGTACATACTGGGCTGGCCTATAAGTGGCTGTGAATGACTGAGAGGGCGTGTTTTCTTCCATCACTAGTATGGCTGCCTGGTGTAGACTCGTGCCCCCTGGGTCCCGATTCAAGTTACCATTGCCTGCGTCCTCTAACGACTGGTCACAATTTCCAAATTGTGTGTATTGAGCTGCCTTAAGGCTTATGAAAATATGACTGATGAGTTACGGCCTCCAAAGGAGCATTACCTCCTTATATCCCATAGGAAACCTTTTCAAAGTAGTTTCCTCCCCAACCATTTTTAGGTAGGTCCGATGGACAATGCAGGAAGCAGGCATTGATGTGCCACAGTTCAGAGCCCACTATGTAAGAGGGGCCATGGCGTCTAAAGTCTTCTCTTTAGGCGCAAGGTTGTAAGACATTACCAGTGCGGGGGCCTGGCCTTCAGAATCCATGTTAAAGATGTTTACTTGAAGCTAGTCCTGGATATGACACCTCTGGTGGTAGATAAGGTTTAAACAAGCATAATCCTTGCCTCTGGTGCTCACATAGAATGTGAAATGTCCTAGTTTTTGTTACAGAAGGTTTCAATTCTATTAAGGACACAGAGGTGAGGATTAGTCCCATCTGAGGTTTCAAGAGACTATTCGCTACCCTTGACTTTATAGGGGCTATGTGAATATTCTATTTAGTATACAGAGAGGAATTTTGCGTAATGTATAAGTACTGGTGTTTCTTCTTGGGTACGATATGTTAAGATTAAGCTGTGTCATTAATTAAGATGAATAATCAGGAATTGATGCAGAATAATCTGTTTGTCATGATTATATCTTTGACTAAGTTGGGTTGTGGACATACGTTTTTTGCTCCAAGCTGGGCTAAAGATACTGGATTCTTGAGCCACTATTGCATGAAGAAAGAGGCGTCTTAGAGAAAGATATGGACACTTTTGGAACATTGTACTCTTTGAATGGTTGAAGGTTTCCTTTTCCATTGGTTCATGGGAAAGTGAGTTTATTAAGTGTTAAAAGCTGGGGGAGTTTAATAAAGTGGACTAAGTAGAGCATAATCCTTGCCTCCATGTCTTTAGTATAACTGTAACTTCCTATTACGAAAGCTAAGACATTTTACATTTATTTATATTTGACCCAACCTTAATAAATAAGCTTCCTATGATTAAGGCTTAGTTCTCTCCTTGCTGATGCATTTTTAAAGGGCCAATCACAAAAATATGATTAAACCCACTCTGTTTCCATCTTCTTAAGTACCTGGTTCTGCGGTAAACTTGGCTCCAGTTTTGTCAGAGGTATCACCTTTTCCACTTCAGTAATTCCTCCCACCTATGAGTGAAAAGCACAAAGTGAGAAATTGGCATTTCTTTTGGATTTTTCAATATAAATACTTATCTAAAATGAAAAAGCAATTTTATGGCAGAGAAACACACTCTGACCAAATGAAGCAATTGTTTCTGTTGGAGATCATATCATGAACATCATCATGTCATCTTACCCTCATATCGTGTATGGGAGGGGGTACGGACGTGCAAACCATGTTCAAAGAATATACAATTTCTGTGACATTAGAGGTGGGAAATGCGATGAAGTGATAAAACAGAAACCCCATTGAAAGATTCTGACCAAATTCTAATGCCTCTGGTTTCAAACTGGCAAGGTTCCGAAAATTATTTTCTTTTCTGGAGGGTGGGAACAGCAGTTTAGCATTGCAGTCTAGAAGCCTGAAAGATGCACCTTCACTGCTAGGGCAGGGATAGTTCTTGACTCATTAAAACAGAAGAGGCCTATTTGTTAAAATTCCAGCCAATGCCCCTGTCCGCTGTAGAACATTTACATGACCAAATCAAACCCTCAGATACGAACGCCATGTTTCAGGGTAAATAGCCAAATGTAAATATCTTGGGAGCTCCTTTGAGATATATTGGAAAATATATATAGCTGTTGTTGTTGATAACTTTTATTTCGGTCAAGCGACCATAAAAAGTGCATATAAATACATCAGCACAGTCAATAAAACAATAAATAATCATAAAATATTAAAAAGAGAATTAAACTAGGAGTTATCACAGTACAAGACATTAAAAAACTGTGTATACAGCAATCAAGTTAAAAAGGTATATCTCCTACGCCACCTATTAAATAAAAATAACGAGAGACCGCAAACACAATGGGAGGATGTGTATCATATGTCAATATCCTACAAGCCTGTGTAAAGTGTTCTTACAGATGGTTGTTAGCCAGCGTTTCCTAACTGCAGAATAGGCAGGGCAGAAAAACAGGACATGGGTTATGTTCTCAGTTTTGTAGCTGCAAGCTGGGCAAACTTCATTGGTGGGATTTGACCATTTAAATGTAAAAGACCTAACTGGAAGAGTGCCATGCCTTAACTGTAGATACAGCTTTCGAGCAACTGGGGGTTCAATTATGTCCATAAATTCCTCAACTTTAGGTTCTGGTTTAACTAGGAGGAACTCAGATGTCAGCTTACCCAGTGGTGCAGAGCTCATTAATGTTTGATAGTTTGACATACGTATCTGAGAAAGAAGTTCGTTCTTGGATATCCTGAGGCAAGAAATCTCAGGGGTTTCCCACAGCTCAGGAAACCCTAGACGAGTACTAACAGCACTAATATGCTGGAGCCAAGGGTCTTTTTGTTTTTAAGAAGAGGCAAGATCTCAGAAAATTCCGCTCTGTACGCAACCAATTCAGGGACTGACCACGACCTCTTCCAGTACATAATTGGTCTAGCACTAGTGATCTCCTCTATTGGCAACATGCCAAGATCAAATCTAAGAGGGATCAGTGGCGTGCTAGATGGTAACCCAACTAAATTTCTAACGAAAGACTGCTCCACCCTTTTAAAATTCATTGTCTGCTTGTGTCCCCAGAGTTCAGCATATAGCATTCAGCTGTTTTTCCTTTCTTACCTGCTCAGTCCACATACGTATAACAATATTTGCATCATGTTTAGTCTTGCTCTTCAATGGGTTTGTGAAAACTAGGGATTTATGTATGTCTTCACTTTTTAATGCTTATCCCCTCTCTACAGAACAACACTTATTGATATGTTGTTCTTGATTACATAGTTGAAAGGGCTCTTTTCCCAGCAGTGTCAGGGGCTCCATAATCTTTGAATAGCAGTAGAAAGAATAGAACTGCCAGGCCAGGACCTCGATGAATCAGAACACAAGCAACCCAGGACCGTTTTAGCCTTATTATAGGCTCATCAGCCAGGTATAGCTTGATTCCAGTGGCACAGTGAGCATGCGACCCATGCTGTGGTGTACCTGTGATAGAAGGAATGTTTATATTAATCTCAGCCACTGGCAATTGCTCGGGCCACATCCCAATCCATAATTTTTCACTCACCATGCCCATTCAGATTGGAACCAGCCATATCCAAATAAGCGTTGACCCTGGTCCGATGGGAGCAGTCCAGGCCAAACTGCCAGGCCAGCTCTTCCCTGAACCTGAACACAAGCAACCTAGGACCGGTTTCCTCCTTCTGAGCTCATCAGCCAGGTAGCTTGATTTCAGTGGGACAGTGAGCACGGCAAAACCGGTCTTGGGTTACTTGTGTTCCTGTTCTTCACTTGAAAAGGTTAGTCTGAAGATGCAACCTCCTACTTAGTTTTGCCAGTGATCGGACCTAGTCACTGAAATAAAGGTCTTGGAGCAGTGTTTTCCAAATTGTGGGTCAGACACGTCGCAGGCTGTTTTTTTGTGGATCGTGAAAGTCCAAGCAATAAATAAAGATGTCTTCAAATGCTATATTTATCTTGTCACATTTGCTGTACTTCAAAGACACAGAGGTCAATTGTCAGGCTATGTTTTCTGACAAACTGCTGCTTATATTTTTAACATGGCCATTGGTTTTTACTTACTCCTCTCACTTTGCAGTCAGAGAAGAAAAAGTAAAGTGAATTATCTGACAATATTGCTTGGGGTACACAGACTGTGAAAGGAAAGGCTGCATTATGTAATTTTTTGTTATTGTTATTGTTAATGGAGTTTTATAGCGCGCCTAATCACCTGCAGGCCTCTAAGCGCCAGGAAAGATGGTAGTAAACAATAACTTAGCAAGATGGAAGCTGGATTATACTGTGCTCATGCTTTTCCTGAACAGGAATGTTTTTAGGCTCTTCCTGAATCGTAGTAGGTTCCCTTCCCGACGCAGTGCCTCCGGCAACCTGTTCCATAACTGAGGGACTAGCACTGAGAAGGCTCTCCCTCCCTTGGTCACTAGCCTGTAACTGGGGCAGACCAGAAGTTGGGAGTCTGAGGATCGAAGTGTTCTCGTAGGGCAATAAAGTTGCAGACGATCTTTGATGTAAGTTGGGGCTTTGCCATAGATTGCCCTATGGGCAGTGCATAAGTTCTTAAATTCCACTCTTTCTTTAATGGGGAGCCAGTGCAAGCTTTGTAGTAGGGGAGTAGCTTTAGATCTCCTCGGTAATCTGAAAATCAACCGGGCAGCGTCATTCATTATGACCTGGAGTCTACTGGTCAGAGTTTTCGGTAAGCCAAGGTACAGGTCATTCCCGTAATCAATTCTGGAGATGATGGTGGCCGCTACTATTGATCGCATCATGGATTGTGAGAGGACAGGAGTTAACTTCCGCAGTTGCCTAATGATGTTCGTGCAACTTCCCACAACCACAGAGATCTGAGGGGCCATTGACAGATCATCATCCAGTTTGATCCCCAAGCTCTTTACAGATGAGCTTGGTTTTGGAGCCGGGCCCAGCTCTGTAGGCCAATAGAGATCACACCAAGGTGAGGCAGTAGATGGAATCACTAGTACCTCAGTCTTGTCAGGGTTGATTTTTAACAGATTATCTGTCATCCATTGCACTGTGAACCGCAAGATGTTCTGAGCTTGGAGTTGCGCGGCCGTGGTGTCATCGACACTTAGCAGCAGTTGCGTGTCGTCCGCGTAGTTATAGACTTTACAGCCCATAGTGGCCAGAGAAGCAATCAATGGTTGCAGGTAGAGGTTAAATAGAAGCGGGGACAGGGCGGACCCCTGTGGCACCCCGCACTCTAAAATCCCCACCTCAGATGTTTCGTCCCCCAGTTGTATCTTTTAGGTCCTTCCTGTAAGGAATGATTGCAACCATTGAAAGGCCTGGCCCTTAATCCCAAAGTCCCTCAATCTGCCCAAAAGCAAGGCATGGCTGACAGTATCGAACGCCGCTGATAGGTCCAGCAAAATCAGGGCGCTCGGTTTCTTGCAGTCAGCCATGCCTCTTAGCTCATCCAACACCGATAGCATCACCAACTCGGTGCTGTGATGAGCACGAAAACCTGCCTGTCGCTCGTGGAGTAGATGATGAGTTTCCAAATAGAGGGACAGGGACTTTAATATATGCTGCTCAAGAACTTTTGAAAGGAAGGGCAACTGGGAAATAGGTCTGTAGTTCTTTAACACCGCCGGATCTGATCCAGGCTTTTTCAATAGAGGTCTTACACGCGCCTCCTTCAGCTCAGCCGGTAGGTACCCCGTGTCTAAAGATCTATTGAGGAGGAAGATGATACGCTCCTCCAGCAAGGGGCGCGCCACACGGAAGATCTCAGGAGGGCACGGGTCAGCTGGGGAACCAGATTTGATTTTCCTCATCAGCTGTTCTAGAATCAATGCATCCATCTCTGGGAATATTTCAAGGGAGCAGTCGGTCACGATCTCAGATGCTGATGTTATAGCAGTCCCTAATCCCACCCCAATCTTTATCTCCTGGATGATGAGCTTCACCTTCTCTAAAAAGTAGGCCTGAAAGGTGTTGCAGTCAATAGGAGCCCTAGAATTGTCGTTTTTTTTGCTCAACTCTGCCAATATTTTAAAGGTCTCTTTCTGAATATTCGCTGCCTTACTTAGGCGGGACTCGAAGTGGTCCGCTTTGGCTTGGGTCATCAGGTTTTTATATTGTTGAAGGGAAGCTTTATAGCGTTTCCTGTCAGTGTCCTGTTTGGTTTTCCTCCATACTCTTTCTAGAGCTCTGAGCTTTCTTTTTGTTTCCCTTAAGGCTGGCGTAAACCAAGGAGCTCCTTTACCGGATCGCTTTATTTGCTGTAGTCTCACCGGCACTATTTGATCAATGGCCCGGGTCATGCTCCCGGTAAGATCAGAGTATTCACAATCCAAGCTGCGTTCCAGATCAGTGGCCTGGGATGTTACCGGGAGCGCTTTAGTCAGGGATGCTAGATCAACCTCGGCCCATTTCCGGGTTTTCCTGATACCAGGCGGACAGCTGGTGATACAGCCTTTAATGCGGGCCTCACAGGATATCAGGTGGTGGTCAGACCAGACGCAAGGGGCTACGTCTTTAAGGGTTAGACTGGCATCTGTGGTCCACACGAGGTCAAGAGTGTGACCTTTTTCGTGTGTGGGAACATCTACAATTTGTTTAAAACCCACCGCAGACATTAAAGTGTCCAGCTGGCGTGTGGGTAGGTCCCAGTTGGATTTATCCCAATGTAAATTGAAATCTCCAGTTACCAGGATTTTCATATATCTGGAACATAAATCGGATATAATAGGGCAGAATAGATCATTGAAGAGTGGAGTTGAATTGGGCGGACGGTAAACTGACAAGATCACCCAGCACACATCGTGCACAGTGACCTTTACCCCAATCACATCCGTCAGATCAATTGTCTCAGATAGTAACTTTTCAACTAACAGGGTCTTCCTATAGAAGATAGCTACCCCGCCTCCCCGGGCGCCGCCTGGGCGGTTGTGCCACATCACATCATATCCGCTTGGGTAACACAACAAAATGTAAAAACCTGGGGGGCTTGGCCAGGTGCGGAACATGGTGGATTCTTGATTCCACTGCCCTGGCTAGGGAGCCCTATTTACCTCATCCTGGTGCACTAGGGCCCGTTCTGATGTGAAATTGGGCCCGCACATACAGCTGAAGATGTCCAAGACAGCGGGACAAATAGTATCTACTGCCTTCGGCGGTGTTGAGGTGCGGCCTGGTCAGTGCCTTCTGGTGTGGTGGCTGTGGGCTGCAGAGAGGAGCCGACCGAGGGATGGCACTGTACCACAGAGCGTGGGTACCCACCAGGATCTGCCTCGGGTGCCCCAGTAAGCAGAGCAGGAGTGGAGGAAGTGACAGAGCTGCTGCTTGGGAGGGAGGGGGTCAGCGAACCGGAGCAGTGTGAGCCCAACCCTCCATTAACTACAGCACTGCGGGCCAGTGAAAGCTTCTGGCTGGCATCAGACCAGAGAAGGATGTCGGACTGTGCAGGGCTGGGACCCAAACGACCCCTTCCTGAAGACACAGCCTGACCAGGGCCGGACTGGCTACCGGGCAGTTTGGAATGCTGCTGAGCTGGTGTCATATAGATATATATAGCCTGTATGCTGTGTTAAGTTAGCATGAGCTTCCCAGGAGTTTAAATGCCATTTTACCTCTCTGCTGCTTTTGCACACGACACATAGCTGTTGCTTTAGCTTTGAGCCTAGTAGAATGTTTTTGATTCATGCAAGAAAAATATGTTGTTACTCTGATATCAGCCTTGCCTGGCGAGCTGTGTCTGTACAGTGAGTGCAGAAACCTTCAAGGATATCTCAACACAGTGGTTGTTGTGAGCACTGATCTTCGCACGTTCCTAGACATAACATACATGCAGCTGCAACCAAGTTCTGGCTTTAGGCGCGTTTTATATTGCTTTGCACAAGAGCATAACAAACACACTTGATGGTGCTTCGCATGCAGAGAGCTGGTGGAAGATGATGTGATCCCTTACCACTAGAATCTTGAGGTATGGGCCCGCCCTGCTAAAACCCAAAGAGACCTTCTTAGATATAATATAATATACTGGCTAGGGAGGGTGAGAATTAGGTTTTGTTAAACCCTGTTCATTTTAGCATAATACCATGCTTTCACCGTTTGTGTTCTATGGACTAGTGACTATGCTGATTACTTTGTTTCTTATAATATGTTTGCTTGTATTAGCTAAGATACTGCGTTTGAGAACACTGCATTAGTGAATAAACATTTCAAATATGCACGTGTCCTCTTTTGCTCCTTGTTCTGGATTGAAATGATTGTATAACGAAAGAGTGTTCACGTGTTCCACGTTACCTGAGGTGTACTAAGTCCATGTTCTGGTTTGTCTAAGCATTGGGAGTTTGTGATAACCAATGAGACACTGTAGCTAGTCTGGTAGGGGATTTTTGGGTACTAAGGTGAGTTTTGGCACACCCTAATTCACTGAGGTTCCAAGCCTCCATGCACAGTTCTGTTTGAGCACGGAATCCCTGCGACATGGCGCCCAATCGTTGGTGGTCTTATTGCATGATACTTGAGTAGTACATCATTCAGTCCTTAACCCCTTCACTGTTGTTTCCTGTTAACGGTGGTGTCGGACAAACCTACCTGTATTCGTATAGGTCCTTTCAAGCTTGAATCTTTCTAAAACGGTTTCATTGAGTTACTACCCAGTTGTGCTACAAAGTATCCTTTGTACCTATCTTTCTTTCTGTGTCACTATGGTTGCGGTGGACATTGCACAACATAGCCTCATTACGATGCGCAATCATTTGCAGAATTATAATGTCCCCGAGGATGGTATGGCCGTGATCATGGTAGTGACTGCAGAGGTGGCTTACCCGTATGAGATTTTCTACTCATGGGTGACCTTCCCAGCTATGAATGCAGATACTCGTGTGTTCGAACCGTACACACCCATGGCTGTGCCTGCAGAATATGCACCATATAGGGCACAGGAGATTCCTATTGATACTTGGCAGCATCGAGTTTGGTTTAATGGGGCCCTACCCCATTCATTAACAGCTCTTTGTCCATTCCTTGTGCAACTTGGCCCTGTTTTGGCTGGATTTACGCCTCATCCTCAGCACGGAGCATGTAACGTGGCTGAGTTAAGACGACTACATGTGGTTGCAATTAGCGCGATTAGGTCGTTAGTGCAATACATTACCCGGAATCTCCCGGGCGGGGCCCCGGGTGGTGCGGCGCTTCCTGCCGGACAGGGTGGAATGAAGCTCAGTCCCGCTTTGGTCAACGCTGTGATGGGCAAACGCCCCCAAGAAAAGGATGATTTTCCTGTCTGGCTTGCCGAGAAGTTTGACCAACTGCAGGCAGTATTTCCTAACACGTCTCCTGGTGAGAAACACAGGATTCTGACAATTAGCTTACCAAAGGACTTGACCCCCGAAGTCGGTGACTGTCAGACCTGGGGAAAGACATTTGCGGCGGTCTACACGAGGTGTTACAGCACTCCGTCTATGACTGTCCTGCAGACGGTCCTTAAACGTGTTCAAGATGAACACGGACCAGAGGCTGCGGTTGAATTGGGTATGCGTCTCTGTGGTGCCTTTGATGTGGTTTCCGATCTCGTTCTTGCTAATGTCAAGGGGGATGCGGTGAACTTTCAGGTTGCCAATGCTTTGCAGGCGATTCCCGATGCCGAAAAACCCCAGCAGTTCCCGAGGATTATTGTGGCGGCTTATAAAACTGTGGGCCCAAATAGTAGGGGTCTCAAGCCTTTTTGTACTAAAGAGAAAAAACAACTCCAAGGGCAGAAGTCGAAGACCGACGACCAGCCCAAGTCCAAAAAACAAAATTGGCCTAAAAAACAGAAACAGGGAAAACAACAACAACAACAGAAACAGGAGTCTCGTCCTGCGTCTCCATTGCCTGCGCCCACAGAATGTGTTTATGACTTGTGCGATGATAGAATCACCTGATCATTTTCAGGTTTCTGACCAACGCTCTCCTTGTTCTTTTCAAGAGTCATCAGCTTTTTCGTCCGGTGGTGGAGGAGGCGGCAGGGGTCGGGGTAGTCAACAAGGACGTGACCAGCCCCGCTAGAAAGACGGTAAAGGCAAGCAGGACGATTCTACACCGAAGAGACCCCAGTTTCAGAAAAAGAAAGTCGCTGCTTTAACAGCACACAGATATGCCACAGATAGTGAGAACCCAGCTTCGGAATCTGACATGGGCTCTAACCTTGTTGGACAGCGCGGCGGAGATTACCATAGTGCGAGAGGCCCTGCGTCCACTACTGAAGGTGACAGCGACTGACCGTTATGTTGTTGTGGAGACAGCTGACACTAGAGTAGCTCCCCCTGACAGACTCTATGAAATAGTCTTATTCATTGAAGGGGACATTCAACGTACCATAGAAGGGGTATTTTAGGAGAATCTTACGACTACCTATGACATTTTGTTAGCGGAGGCTGACTGGCCCCCACCTTTTGTACTCACAGCTCAGTGAGGGGAGGAGGTAATCCTCCCTAGTTTCGTGCACACTGTCTCGAAGGAGCATGCGCTGAATTTTGCAGAAGAGTGGGCTAAAGCCCTTGCGCCGGCTCTGTACCGTACACACTGTGGATGGTATACATTTTCCCCACACCACGAAATTCCTTTGCAGTTCATGCCTCAGCCTCAAACTCAATATCCCATAAAGCGCGAAGCGAAGGCTTCCGTTGCGGAAATCCTTGAACAATTGGAATATCAAGGTGTGATTGAAACTTGTGTGTCACCAATGAATAACCCTCTTTTTACTGTGACCAAACCTGACGGTTCGTATCGTTTGGTATTGGATTACCGGCATTTAAACTCGCATTCCCGTACCTGTGCAGTACAGAATACTCACGGCTCTGCTTTAGTGGATAGTCTCGTGCTTAAGCGGTTTTAAACCACGCTTGACATTTCCAACGGTTTTTATGCCCACCATTTGGATTGACTGAGTTCCCAATGTAAATGTAAATGTACATGTATTTATTTAGTGCAAATCACCAACCCGGTATCTAAGCGCTTGCTTAGGGAACCCGTCCTGGTATTCCCCTGTGAGATAGCCCCGGCAGGGTATCCACAAGGTGAAAGCCAGGCATCCCACCGCGAGGGGCCGTTGTGGAGATTAAGCAAGCTATTGCCCAGAGTCGCAGAGTGTGAACCCGTGAATCGAGTAGGCACCGGAGCGAGAATTGTCGAGTCCATAGACATTTTAGGACTCAAGACCCCGCCGAGCCGGGAATTGAACCCTGGTCCCGGGCTGACCTCTGCTTCCAGGTCTGCCTCCTCTAACCAGTGAGCCACACTTCTCCAATGGACCTCCTTTACTTGCGGCGGTGTCCAAAAACATTTCAAACGTTTACCGATGGGCTACAAATAGTCCTGGAGTGTTTGCTGCCCGCATAGTATCTCTCTTAGAGAGAGTGGACCCAGATGCTTGTTCATATGTGGATGACATTTATCTCACAGATTATGAACTGTGGGAGCATCTGTGTTGAGTTGACCGCTTAATTTGTAGCTTTGCGGACTTCGGTTACAAATTCAACTTTGCAAAATCGCACACTGCAGAGTACACAGTGTTGTTCCTGGGCTACGAGCTCAACAATGAAGGTCGAGGATTAGCTCCTCACTTCTTGGAGAAATGCGCACAATTGCGCGCTCCGACAACCCTGAAAAATTAGTCTTTGCTGGGATTTTTGAATTTCAGGAAGACATACATACCTGAATATGCCCAGCGAATCAAGCCCTTGTATGCTTTGATACAACCAAATTTTACTAAATCAAACTGGCTGCCTGAGCACTCGGCTATACTGTCAAGCAAAGACAGACTCAGCTGTTCCTGAAGAATAGAAGAGGGGAAAAGGTATGGTCACAAAGAGGGTAAAGGTAGTGCTCAATGGAGGGCTACCCTGGGCATCCAATTTGTTGGTTTTAATGGCCTCACACACCCTTGCGAGTGTCATGCTTCATCATTGGCGTTTGCTCCTCGTTGGGCAGGCGGTGCAATGCCCAACGGGCTCACCTCAAAGAGGGGCTCTTTGGCGGAGATCTTTTTACCAACTGCCTAAGGGTGAAGTGCGGGTGAGGGGCCAGAAAGGAAGGGATAGTGTATATACGTGGATTAAAATGTGGCACAAGGTACCGGAGATCAATTTATTCTGGTGGTCCCCTGCCTCAAGTAAAATCAGTGGGTAGTCTATGATCGCTGGAAATTAGGATTCCACGTCACGATCCAGGACTACAATACATATCGTGAGGTCAACATGTTTCTCGCCTTTGCACACTGGCTGCGATTCTTCAGAACCTAATGGTTACATCTATCTCTAATAAGACATGACCTAGTTTAGTGTCAGTTTATAAATAGTTGTACTACCTGTATGGGACAGCTCTTGCCTAGGGAGACAAAAGAGATCGTTACCATAGTCCAGTGACAACAAGTGCCTTTTGTGACCGTGAACACGCAGTGCTGTTGTGGGTGAAGTGACATAATAGTAGTGACATACTAGTGATAATTGGTGACCAGTATGTATTGACTTATATCACAATGCAACAATACACAGTATTCGTAAATTAAAACCAAAGGTAAAGTTTAAAAACAGCAGCAATTACTTTAAAGTCTTTGGTCCAAAACCTATAGCAAGGGTAACATCTTACTCACCTAAAGGTCAAGGTGTCTTGGTGTCAACAGTACCCGGTAGGTTTTACATCAAGGGGAAAGAACCATAGGGGTTTAAGGCTTAAAGGGAACAAGCACAATGGCAGTCTGAATGAATCACTTTTCTTACTTCTTTTTTCAAACAGTCGCCTGCTGGTGTTGGAATGGGGAGTAGGTGGCCAGCTATGAACAAGAAACACTGTTTATTCGCTGTGTATAGCTTAGTGACGACGCTCCCTGTTAGATGGTTGATTCCAATGTTTGGATATTTAACACACACAAGGTAAAGCTTCACGCGTTTATTGGGAGGGTTCCCCAAAGTGAATAAATCATGGGTTGGCATTATGGATAACCCTTTTCATGCCTGTAGTTGGAGCGATATAGGCTCTGGTTGACCCCCATCTTTAGTTGGCTAAGGGTGCTTAAGGCGCTTCAGTCGTGTGTCAAAAAGCCCCACTCGACAGAGGGCATTCCCTGTGCCAATTCGGGTTTGTGGGTGGCCTTAACTGGAAAGAAATATTAGATTTAAATTGGAAGGTGAGTGTTCCCTCTCAGTGCCCATCGCGTGTTGTTATAAAAGTGCCTCATAAAATACACCCGGCAGGACTATGTCAGAGTGCTAGGGGCAGTCTCAACCAGATTACTGTTTTCTCCCGTGCCCGTATCGGGTGTCAAAATCCCGTATGAATTGGGCCAGATAAGGGGAGAGTATCAAGTAATGCGTACAATGCCTCAAGGGGTGAATGCACGATAGAGCTGGTAGAGCGGAACCTTCGCCATTGAGCAGCGTTGCCACTATACGGATAGACGGATTGCCGGTCGTGCTATCGCATACCGGTCTCGGCGTCTGTTAGTTTGTCTTTTGGAATTCCAACAGGTCAGGGTAATATTGCACGTGTGTGGCTTAGCGCAGTGTTGGCTATCGCGCTGGTAGAGCGGAACCCTCGCCATTGAGCAGCGTGATGAAGAGCAGGACGCGTTGCCATTACACGGATAGACGGATTGCCGGTCGCGCTATTGCATACCGGTTTCAGCGTCTGTTTGTTTGTCTTTTAGAGTTTAACAGGTCAGGGTAATATCGCGCGTGTGTGGCCTAACGCGGTGCTGGCTATCGCGTGTCAATACTCGCGTGAGGTGACTGCGAGGGGGCGAGAACCCACTTAGTTCGAGGCATGTGGGCTGCTAAATTCACATCTAGTGCATAGATCGCCGCCTAGTGTTGGGTCCGGATGATTGCACCTTGTTGTCCTGGAAGAGTCTTCGAAGTATCACGAGATAGGTGGCTCCTCCTCTGGACTACAGTGCGCATGGGCATCGACTCCATCCCCAGATTGTTTTTTTCCGCCATTGGGTTCGGATGGGATTTCGACGTCTCCTGTTCGGAATCGATAAAACAACTTTATTAAGGCCAAAAGGCTTTACTCACTCGTCGGTATTGTTCGCGTTCGGTCTCGTGTTCATTCCTACTCTTCGAGTGGGATTTCGTGTGAGTCGGTGACTCTTCGATCATCGAGGCCCTGTCGACGCAGCAAGACCCCGACGTTGATAAGATGGAACGGAGTCCGTTCAAGTACTGCCCCGTGTGTGGTTCAAAGTACCCACACATCGACGTGCACCCAGTGTGCAACAAGTGCCTGTCGCCGGACCATGACGAGGCCAACTGTATGGCCTGTTCGAGATTCCGGTCGAAGAAGACCATCAAGCTTCGGCGCGTGGCGCGCCTTGAGGCCCAGCGATCGGCTCCGGCGCCAGCGGACATCTTCGGCGACCCCGCGGCAGATAAGCAGGAGCTTCACCTGCAGATTTCGCCGGCATCGGCGGAGGTCGAGACCTACTACGGAGAAGCGGTCGAGGACCACAACTTCGAGGAAGACATCGAGGAGGTAGGGGACGACGGAGAACCTTTTGGGGCCATGGAAGATAGCTCGGAGGATGAGCTATGCCCCGTCCCAACTTTTACAACGGCTCAGGTCACGGGATCGCCACAAGGCCTTACCCACGACCATACGCCTCGATCCTCCGCCCCGCCTATCGGCCCGGCTATGGACACCTCTGCGGAGCCGCCATTACCGAAAACGAAACCGAAAGTGAAACCTTCGGGTTCGACCAAAACCAAGATGGACGCCACTCCATCGACACCGAAGACGTCTGCTACGTCATCGACGCCGTCATCTTCGAAGGCGTCTGCTACGTCATCGACGCCGTCATCTTCGGATACCTTAAGGCCGAAAAAGACTGTTGATGCGGCTAAGGTACCAAAAGTGGTTGAGCAGCCAAGCTGAAAGAAGGCCTTGGTGCCGCCTAAAGTCAAGCCCACCGCGTCGGCAGACACACCGGTCGGCGATGCCAAGAGGGGCGCCATGCCGAAGCCCGGTGTCCCGGCACCAAAAGGAAAGTCAGTCGATCCGAAGACATCGACAGCGACGCATGGAGCCGTAGACGGTGGCGAGAGCTCGGCCGACGGCGCATCGGCAGCTCCAACGGCAAGAAAGGTGTCATCCACGCTCCAGTCTTCCCCAGGGGGTGGATCGAAGTCGACAGTCGGATCGACGAAGCCGTCCGCTTCTTTTACGAAGCAGGTACAAGACTCCCTCAAACGGATTCGGGACAAAGAATCCAAGTCGGGCCCGAAGACGCCCTCGGAGACTACTCCGGTTGTACCGAAGAAGCAAGCCTCGATGCCGCTTCACTTTACCTTGCCACCAAAGGTGGTGCCGAAGGCTTTTGCGCCTCGGTCGGTGCCCAGGGACTCGGTCGAAGGGAGGCATACTCAACTAAGTGGCGGTTCTGGTCGTCAGCCCTTGTTGGATGACGAGTCGGAACACTTTATCGATGCTGACACTGGAAAACTGACCCTCAAGAAGAGAAAGATTACTTCACAGCCTCTGGAGCCGTTTGTAATCCCTCTAAAGAAGAAGAAGCCACTCCCGGGGTCCCCTCAACTGGTGGAGCCTATTTACCAACCAACCAGAAGTCCAACACCTTCACCCACTTGTTCAGATGGTGGAGAGGGTGGCCAGGAGGAACAGTATACCTTCCCTGAGAACACTGACCCTGATGAACGACAGGACTCATGGTTGCCCTCAGGGGATCAGGGGGACCACCAGCCTATCTCTGACCCACAAGCCTATGGGCCTAAAACTTCTCCAACAGAAGATTCTACAGCATTCAATGCCTTAATCGAAAGGGCAGCTGCGAACCACAATGTAGAGATGCATGCTGACCCGGTAGAGGTGGACTTTCTATTCGACACTTTCTCTACTGCCGAAAAGACTGTAAAAACACTTCCTATGCTTAAAGGAATGATGAAACATGCCACAGACATTTTCAAAGACACTACTAGGGCGCGAGTGGTGAACCCTAGAATTAAAAAGAAGTACAGGCCGGCACTTGGGGACCCAACTTTCATTTGGGGCCAGTTGCCTCTGGACTCTTTGGTGGTCTCTAATGCACGCAAAAGGGCGAACTCTCAGACGACGGGTGAAGCTCCTCCCCCGGACAAAGAGTCTAAAGTGCTGGAGGCGTCAGGGAAAAGGGTGGCAGCGCAGGCAGCCAACATATGGCGCATCTCAAACACACAAACTCTGTTGGCCAGATACGACAGGGCACACTACGATACATTAGAGCAGCTTCTACAACACCTCCCTGATGAGTTTAAAGAGGGTGCGGAGATGCTCATCCAAGAGGGCAAGCTCATCTCCAACGCTGCATATTAAGTGTGCGCTGGACTTTGCGGATACGGCAGCAAGATCCATCAACACTAGTGTGATGCTGAGACGCCAAGCATGGCTCTGCATCTCGGGGTTTAAGCCAGAGATACAAACGACTATTCTCAATCAGCCTGTTAATCCAGACAGACTATTTGGCCCAGAGGTGAACACCACACTTGAAAAGATTAAGAAAGACACTGAGACTGCGAAATCGAGGGGTGCACTTCAGTCTCAGCAGTTTAGGGGAAGCACTTTTCGTCGCTCAGGCAATCGAGGTGTTACCAGAGGACACGTGGCACAGCAGGCGCAATTTACTAAGGGTGGTGCGCAATCCTCATACACTAAACAGAGTAGGGGTGGTTACAGAGGAAACAACGCCAAGGGCAGAGGCAGAGGCAACAACAATTCCCGCTCCTCTGCCGCTAACAAACAGTGACTCCCTGTCACTTCCCCCCGACCATCTAACACCTGTCGGGGGGAGACTCCAACGGTTCCTGCCTGTCTGGAAATCCATCACCACGGACAGGTGGGTAAGGAAACTTATCCAGTTCGGTTATTGTCTGGAGCTAACGTCCGCTCCACCCACCATTCCCCCAAGGCACCGTCCTATGTCAGCAGAGCACTTGCACTTCTTGCAGCAGGAGGTTCTTGCGATGCTGCAAAAAGGCGCCATAGAGCTCGTGCCAGTAGAAGAACAGGGCACAGGGGTTTATTCCCTGTACTTCTTAATACCAAAGAAGGACGGCTCACTCAGACCCATCCTGGACCTACGCCCGCTCAACATGTATATTCTTTCAGAACACTTCCACATGTTGACGTTGCAGCAAGTCCTTCCACTGTTAGAAGAGGGGGACTTCCTCGCAACCTTGGATCTCAAGGACGCTTACTTTCACATACCACTCCATCCATCCCACAGAAAGTACCTCAGGTTCACCATTCAAAACAGGCATTACCAGTTCAAGGTACTACCCTTCGGAGTGACCACTGCCCCCAGAGTGTTCACGAAGTGTCTGGCGACCGTGGCGGCGCACCTTCAGAGACAGAACATACATGTCTACCCCTATCTAGACGACTGGCTGGTTCAGGCCAAGTCAGCACGGCAGTGCGCCGCGGACATGTCCAGCACTATTCACATTCTTCACAGTCTGGGGTTTTCGCTCAACTATCCGAAGTCGCATTTTCAACCTGCCCATGTGAGGCAGTACTTGGGCGCGACAATCAATACTCTGACTGCTACAGCTCAGCCAAATCCAGCGAGGATCACCAGTATCCAGTCGCTCATTCAAAAGTTCAGGCCGCAACACTCACTCCCAGCGAGAGTGTTTATGCAGTTGATAGGCATGATGGCCTCCTGCATCTTCATAGTCCCGCACGCGAGGTTACATATGCGTCCTCTCCAGGAGTGCTTGGCACACCAGTGGACTCAGGCTCAAGGACAGTTGAAAGACCTAGTGTTGGTGACCGGTCGGGCATACAACTCTCTGCATTGGTGGACTCCACACAACCTTTGCAAGGGCCGACCGTTCCAAGAGCCTGTGCCACAGATTATCCTGACGACGGACGCGTCTCTCCAGGGATGGGGAGCGCATGTACTCCATTACACGGTGCAGGGACTATGGTCGACACAACAGAAGAGGATGCACATCAACTACCTGGAGCTGATGGCGATCTTCATGGCACTGAAGTCATTCAAAGTACATCTGTGCAACAAGGTCGTGTTGATCCGGACGGACAACATGACGGCAATGTACTATATCCAGAAGCAAGGAGGAACACACTCTCCACAGCTGTCTCATCTGGCTCAGAGCATGTGGAAGTGGGCCATTCAGAGGAACATCTTCCTCATGGCGGAACACCTCCCAGGCAAGGACAATCAGATGGCGGATCTGCTCAGCAGGTACAGCCACCAACTGCACGAGTGGGAGATACATCCATCAGTACTCCACCCGTACTTCCAGCAGTGGGGTCATACAGAGATAGAGCTGTTTGCCACAAGGGAGAACGCAAAATGCCCAAGCTTCGCCGCCAGGTTCCCACACCCTCAGTCGCAGGGCAATGCGATATGGATGAACTGGTCAGGCAAATTTGCGTACGCTTTTCCCCCAGCACCTCTCATACCGCTGGTGGCAAGGAAGCTGCTGCAACACTCGATGACACTCATCCTGGTTGCTCCAACGTGGGCACGCCAACCATGGTACACCACATTCCTGGAGCTCTCCGTGGTACCGCATCAAAGACTAAGCCTCACACCCAGGCTCTTGACGCAGAACCATGGCGACATTCAGCACCCGGATCCGCAACAGCTCAACCTGGCGATCTGGCTCCTGAAGTCCTAGAGTTTGGCTACCTTGATTTGCCTCCGGAATGCATGGACATTATCCGGGAGGCAAGAAGGCCCACTACCAGAGCTTGCTATGCAGCAAAATGGAAGAGGTTTGTCATTTACTGTACAGACCATCATATCAACCCGCTAGATGCATCCATTCCTAATATCATCTGCTATTTGTTACATCTTTACAAATGTAATCTGGCGTATGCTTCCATTCGGATACACTTATCCGCCATAGCGGCTTATCTCCAGAACAGGCAGCACCTCTCTGTTTTAGGGTGCCTGCCATTAAAGCTTTCCTTGAAGGGCTGAAACGAGTCATCCCCCCCAGGACCCCACCAGCTCCTGTGTGGAACCTCAATATGGTCCTCACCAGATTAATGGGAGCACCGTTTGAGCCCCTACATTCCTGTGAGATTCAATTCCTCACATGGAAAGTAGCCTTCACGTCTCTACGGCGCGTCAGTGAGCTACAGGCGCTCACAGTACAAGAGCCATTCATTCAGATTCATCCTAATAGGGTGGTGCTGCGCACTAATCCTAAGTTTCTCCCTAAAGTGGTGTCACGGTTTCATGTTAATCAGACCATTGAACTGCCCACATTCTTTCAGAACCCCGAAACCGTGGCAGAGAGGATGCTTCACACGCTTGATGTCAAACGAGCGTTAATGTACTACATTGACAGGACCAAACACTTTAGGAAAACACAACAATTGTTTGTTGCCTTTTCAGCCCAGCACAAAGGCAACCCCATTTCCAAAGCTGGAATAGCCAGGTGGATCGTTAAGTGTATTCAGATTTGCTACCACAAGGCTAAGCGCACCTTAACGGTTCCCCCCAGGGCCCACTCGACACGCAAGTTGGGGGCCTCCATGGCTTTCCTGGGTAATATTCCTTTGGAGGATATTTGTAGAGCAGCCACATGGATTACACCACACACGTTTACTAAACATTATTGCGTGGATGTGCATTCTAAACAGCAGGCAGCTGTAGGACAGGCTGTTCTTAAATCTCTTTTTCAAACTTCTGCAGCCGGCACGGGCGGCGGCCGCCGCTAATGGAGGAACTGCTATGTGTTCTATGCACTAGATGTGAATTTAGCAGCCCACATGCCTCGAACTGAATATGCTACTTACCAGTATGCATCTGTTCTTGGCATGTAGGGCTGCTAACATTCACATCGCCCGCCCTCCTCCCCGGCACCCGTAGCGGCTGCAGACCATTCTTGCATTCATTCATTAGCATGGACATCATTTACGCTATTTCACTCCATCTCTGACACAATGGCTAAAAACAATCTGGGGATGGAGTCGATGCCCATGCGCACTGTAGTCCAGGGGAGGAGCCACCTATCTCGTGATACTTCGAAGACTCTTCCAGGACAACAAGGTGCAATCATCCGGACCCAACACTAGGCAGCGATCTATGCACTAGATGTGAATGTTAGCAGCCCTACATGCCAAGAACAGATGCATACTGGTAAGTAGCATATTCACTTCTTGCTGCCTTGGTCAGGTCGTGGTCTGCCTACCCATCTCTACCGGGATCCGGAAAGTACCGAGTTCTCGGGTGGGGATCTGTTAAATGGTTGTTGGGGGCGTGGTCATTGCTCGGAGTAGTCTTGCCCTGAGTGTCATGTGGGAACCAGCGTTAACACGCGGCCATCTTGGAAGGGACCCATACTCATTAAAACCAATGTAGGGCAAGGATGGTAAAGATGTGAGTTTAATCAAATGGGAGTTATATTTATACTCTCACTAATTCAGAAGCATATTTGTACATATCTGTTACCAAATATTCATATAGTCCAAGCCAGGCAGGGTCATGTGGGCAACCTCCTAATGGTGTGTTTTACTAATATAGTGGTAGTTGTTATAGTGCACTCCACGGGAGGTCTTCATTAAATCCCCGCCTGTCTGAGGATAACCAATGTATCCACCTCTGTTCCTTCTGGAATAGGTTCTGTTTGGATTTGTTACTTGGTGTCTCAAGGATGAGCCATCTCAGTGAGTCAGCAGTGTGGTTTAGGTCTACAAAGTGCCTACACCTTTTAGTATTTGTTTTTTTGCAACGAAAGCTGCTTCTGTGTTCTGAGATGCAGATCTTGATAGGGCGAGTGGTCATGCCCACGTATTGAAGATCACATGGGCATCTGAGCAAGTAGATGCAATTTGGAGTATTGCAGTTGGTGTGGCATCGGAGTTCCCACAGGAATGCCTCGATTAGTTGAATGGACTTCGTAATACTAGTAAAGGGGCATACACTACAGGAGCCGCAGGGATAGTGTCCCTTTACTGGTGGGAGTTGCCAGAGTATGTTTTGCCTGTGGGTTTCAACTTGTTTAGGCCTGGTGTGCACTAAGATGTCCTTGACATTTTTAGACCTTTTAAAGGCAAACCTGGGGATCGCAAGGTTGAGGTCTCCTGTGTTGAGAATCTGCCAGTGTCTCTTTATGATTTTCTTGATTTCATTAGAGACTGGTGAGAAAGTAGTTACACAGGTCAAGAGATCATTGTCTTGTGGAGTTGGAGTATTATACTCGAAGAGGGCTCCTCTGTGGTTGTTCTGTGCCCGTTTTCGTGCCTTATAGATCTCCCTGGATGGATAACCTCTCTCTTTCAGATTACGAGATAGGATGTTAGACTCAGTATTATAATCTGTGAGGTTGGTACAGTTGCGCCTAACCCGCAGAAACTGGCCAAAAGGAAGGTTCAGCCTCAAAGCTCTAGGGTGGTGGCTCGTAAACAGGAGTAGACTGTTCCGGTCCGTTGGCTTCCGATACATGGTGGTATCAATCTTGCCCCCCTCTAGTCTGATGGTCAGGTCCAGGAACGCTATCTTGGAGTTGGAGGCAGTGATGGTAAAGGTAAGGTAGTTGTTCAGGGTATTCAACCAGTTGAAGAACTCTATGTAGAGATCTTCAGTCCGTTTCCAGAGTATGAGGATGTCATCAATGAACCGCCTCCAAAGTTGGATGTTAGAATGGTAGGGGTTCATTAGTCCATTGATGTGATTCTCCTCAAAGTCGGCCATGTAGAGGCAGGCCACCGAGGGGGCAAAAGTACTACCCATAGAAGTTCCCTGGGTTTGATGGTAATGTTGCCCTTTGAATTCGAAGAAATTCTCAGTCAGGGCAAGGTTTGCACACTCCATGATAAAGGAGGGTGGTGTGGGAGAGGTCCATTCTTCAGTGTTGAGGATTCTCTCAATCACCCAGAGTATGGCCCTCTGTGGGATGTTTGTATAGAGGGCCTCCACGTCAAGGGTGATCAGAAAGTCAATTTGAACGTCTTCTTGTAGGTTGTCAAGGAGACGAACGTCCTTGGTGTCTTGGACATAGGACGGGATTCTCTTCACTAGAGGTTGTAGGAAATGGTCGCAAAATTGCGAAAGAGGCTCTAATACAGAACCAATGCCCGATACAATTGGGCGTTCAGGTACTGGGGTGGTCCCCTTGTGAATTTTGGGCAGGGTGTAGAAGTAGGGCACTCTCGTGTCTTTTTTCACAAGGAACTCAGCCTCTTTCTTAGAGATCCATTCCTGACATTCTGCAGATTCAACAATTCCTGTGATTGTGGTCTTAAGTCGTTCGGTTGGGTTATATGGAATGGGGGTATAGTAGCGTCTATCCCCTAGTTGTCTTAGACACTCTGTTTCATAATCTGTGGTGTCCATTATTACTGTCGCCCCACCCTTGTCTGCCTGTTTAATGGTGATAGTCCCATCGTTGACCAGGGAATTCATCAGCTGCATTTCCGTTTTGGAAAGATTGTGATGCCTCTGGACAGGTCTCAATGCTCCAATGTCCTTCAGCACGGCCTGCTCAAACGTCAGGATTTCATTTGGAACCATCCCGCTGTGTGGCGTGAAGGCCTGAGTCTGTAGGTGTCTTGAATGGTCTTCCATCAAAGAAAGATCTTAATCTGATCTTCCTGAAAATTTTCAGAATTTCGCAGTTTAGCTCAAAATTGTCTATTTTAGGGGTGGGGACAAAACCCAGTCCTTTCTGGAGGACCTTTTCCTCAGGTACCGTAAGTTGGCATGATGAGAGATTCACTACCAGACTTACTTCCGTCCTGTCTTGCTCCTGGTTTCCATTCCTTGGGCTTGTGTATCTTCCCACTGTACCCTCTTCTCTGGAGCGTTTCCTCGCCTGCGCCCGCGCCCTCTGCCCCAACCTCTGTCTAAAAAAGGCTGCTGGTTAATGCCATGTGGGGCGAATTGAGGGGGGTACTGGGGTACAAAAGGTGTCATGGGATGTTGGAAATGTGGAAATTGCCACATTGGTGGCCCCTGGTAGGGGGGATGTGGATAGAAGAGTTGACCCCGTCTAGACCCTCTATTCCCCTTGCGGGGTCCTGGTTGCCACTCATCCCCGCTCGAATTGCTGTCACTATTAGATCCTCGTCTAGATGAGGTGGTGCTTGAGTCGGAGAGGTATTCTGTCCCTGGAGGAACAAAATCGTCCTTAAGATAGGGATAAGCCTTCTCTTTGGAGAAGCGATCGATATCCTTCTTCAACTTAGCAACTTTTTGTTTCATTAGGAAGTCTTTATGTTCAGAAATTTCTTTGTTGAGCTCTGCTAGTTTGGTCTTGGCTATAATCCAATCTTTGCAGGCTGATCTGCTCGCTTCTAAATACTTATTGACTCATAATAATCGCACCAACCTGGTGATAAGAATCATCCCTGGGACGGTGGGTTTCACATACCTTACTTTTAATGAAGGAGATACAGTACCTATTGCTTACAAGTCAAACTTGTACACTTCGGCTGAAATGCAATTTTCTACTGTGGAGAAGGTTTTGACGGCTGTACAGATGACGATTCTCAAGGAACGCGCTCTGTCACAGGGAAAACGCATGTTGGTGGTTACCCCGTGTCCTGATTTGGAGGCAGTTAGGAAAGCCAGTGTACCTAATTCTAAAGCTTTGCACCCTCGGTAGATACAATGGGCTGCTTCATTGACGTCTCCGGATGTCACGTTCATTTTTGATGCCTCCTTAAGGTCGTAGGAGTTTTTGCAATATGAGTTTGTTCATCCTGCACCTTTGGCTATGCGGCCTTTGGACGATTTCCATTGCATCATATACACTGATGGTTCGGCGCAGGTTGCGCATGGTTCTAAACACGCCTACGTTTCCGTTTGTGCCATTGTGGTAGGTGCCATGGTGAACGATGAGTTCAAGTCCAGGGTCGTGCACACACAAACTCTAGGGGACTGCACCACACAATTGGCAGAGCTTCATGCTCTGATGCTTGCATTGGAGTACGCTGATCCTAGTGTGACAACACTTATAGTAAGTGATTCTTACTACTGTGTCCAGTCTTACAATGAGAACTTGTTCTTTTGGATTCAGAATGATTTTCGTGATTCCAAGGGTAGCACAATAAAACATAAAATGATCTGGGTCCGAGTGGCTGAGCTTAAAGAGCAGTTGCCACTCGTGTTTGTAATTCATACTCTCGGTCACTAGCGCATTGGAGTCCACGCTGTTGGCCACTCTCTTGCTGATGAAGCAGCGAAATCAGCAGTATCAACATATTTAGTTGCAGCAATCACACGGTCCAAAAGTAAGATTGATGATAATATCTTGGCGGCTGTTTCTGCCACTGAGAAGAGAGGTAAATATCCTACGGAGTTCCCTTCGAAGTACAGATACCACTTAAGTCCCTATAAGGTTCCTTGTGTGAAAATTCCTGAAGTTGGGGAGAGGTTGATTCCCAACTTAGATCGCAGAAATACACTGATCACAGCAGCCCATGAAGGTGTTGCGTCTGCGCATGCGGGCGTTTCAGCCACTGTGTCTCAATTACAACAACGTTTTTGGTGGCGGGGACTGTACAAACAGACGCGTGACTATGTCCTTCAATGTGACATTTGCCAGCAGATTAAGCCTTCAACTCCTACGCGTCCCCCCCAAACACAGTAGTTCATTTCTAATAAGCCATTAGGTTGTGTTTATTTAGATCACTGCGGTACTTTTTCTTCAGATACTGCGTATAAGTACATCTTAGTAGCAGTTGATTCATGCACAAGCTTTGTATGGGTCTGGCCTCATCGCAGCACTGATACACGGACTGTCATCAGGGATTTGCGTGTCTTTGTAGGGATTTTTGCCTGTGGTACCTTCCATTCGGATCAGGGTCCTGCTTTCGCCTCTAAGGCGTATAGGGATGCCATGGCTTCGATGGGGGTCCAAATCAAGTTTTCGTCTCCATACCGACTTGGGGGTAATAGTGTTGTGGAACGAATGAACCGTGACTTAAAGCAATCACTGACAGCTCGAGTTATAGGCACTGTCAGAGACTGGCTGGCCCATCTTAATGACGTGCAGCGTGCTCTTAATAATCTCCCTAGAAGGTCTCTGGGTGGGCGGACCCCATACGAAATGCTCTTTGGTATCAAGATGTATGTCCCGGACCTTGACTGTCTAGACACGGTTGGTTCGGCTGCCTCCTTTGACGTAGATGAACATTGCAATGTCTTACAGACTCTACAAGAGACGAGAGACAGTCTTGCAAAGGAACATTTGCCCTACACCTCGGATGATGCGTTGCAGATCCCGGTAGTTGGCTGGCTACCCCAAGTTGGAGAACTGGTTCGAGAGAAGATCGATAACAAGAAGGAATTTGGTGTCTCATACCGTGCTCCGGTTCCCGTGCTTGGTGTGAAGGGCACAAGAACAGCCATTTTACCACCACTTCCAGGTCCTAAAGAGAACAGGTGTATCTCCATTGACAATGTCAAAATACACAGAGTGGCCGATTCTTTTTAGCATGACACCAGCAGACTCATGTCCTTTGATGGTGAGAAATTCTGTATTGGCCTCTGCTTCGGATAGTGCCCCGGAGGTGGCCCTTGAGATGCCTGCAGTTTCAAGTCCTTTATTGAGTGCTTTGCCTGGTACTCGCCTTGATGATAGACTACACCTAACCAACTGACTTATCGATGCCTGATTTACAAACTCGTTTAGCCACAGAGTCCCGATTTTCATTTGACACTATTTCACATACTTCAGGGAAGCCCACGAGGCTAAGGGCCTACGCGACTTTGTTTAAAAAAAATGTTTTGATACCCCCTTGGACTTATATTTGGCTGGGGGTTTTTGCTTTCTATCTTTTTATGTCAATTGGTTTTGTGTTTTATTTTTTCCGATTCATCAATGGACATTATATCGAGGAGAGAACATGCATTAGACATCTGAATGGAACATTGGCTCCCCACTCCTCATCACATTCAGCCCACAGATTGAAAAGAGACTTGGCCTTTGTTAACATCACCGCGTGGCCTGTCCTTGATGGAATAGTCTGGGATGCAGTTAAAGTTCAAATTCATGGCCCGACTGAAGTTATTAATGTTCTTAATGTGCTTAGATTTAACATGGGGATGTGGTTCAACAAAACATACGTTCTGATGATTGGGATGTTCAGGCCGTAGAAGCTTTGTTTGCTGATTTGAAATATTATGCTGCCTTTGATGCTGAGGATTTATATTTAGAATCTGCTAATTATGGTGATTTGTTTTGTTTCCAACATTTTGGCAATCACTACTTACATAAAACTCATTCTAGGAGAAGTACTGTGAATTATACCCAGTGGGAACATTGCCCGGCTCCTTTAAGAGGCAGCTCGAAAACATTTTTGAAAAACTACACTTATTTTACTGACTTTAATCAGTCCAATCCCGCTTCCTTTTATTTTAAAATGACAGTTATTGTATTCAAAGTCCTTTCTAGACCAGCTAGCTGTTGGTGGCTACGAGTTGTGGAAGGAAACACTTGACCTTAAATCAGTTTGGGGTTCTAAAAGTTGGCAGGTACGAGGCACTGAGGCTTTGCACCATGCATGTCTCATCCCAAATCATATGTTGTTTTTTGAATTCTACTATCTCACAGACAACATGCTTTGGATTGGCTACTTCTAAAAAATTAAATGCTCCTTCCTTCGCTGATTTGGAAGAATATTCTGGTTGGGAAAATTCAACTAAATTTTCAATTAGAGAGTTGCAGACCCTTTTGCCAAATTCATCCTTTAACATATCCAGTTTGGATCCCAAGGGTTTGTTGATGTGGCACAGAAGTGCAGATTCGTGCCAACATCGTTTTTTGGGCCTGGCTGAGGGTTTTACACAGGTCAGAGTAGATCCCCGTTTTGAGAGTGACCATTCTGTAACCACTTATTCAGTAGGCAAATTGTGTCAGAATTGGCTCAAACACTCTACATTGGCGTCAGTTAAACTGCATTTGTCTAAACTGACTGACAAGGTTGATTTGAATGATTTCATAAAGGGCCCGGCTAGAGGTAGATCTAAAAGATGGATCTATGTCGTTTATAATGAACTCTAGAAAACATCACAGATTGAAGCGGCTAGCCGCCTTAGGGCTATTGATCAAGCTAGTTTGGAAAAAGTGCTTGCAGTAGTGGATAACAGCATTAATACACTTTCCTCCCGCATTTACACGTTGGATAATATTGTGTCATCTGTTGTTGACATTGTACAGGATGAAGTGTCTGTTTTGTACCATGGTCAAAATCAATTGCGTTCTATTATGCAGTTTGCATGGACCCTGCAGACACTGAAAAACGGAAAAGTGCCTTGGTATTACATTAATGTATCATCTCTATTTGCCCCTTTTAATTTGACAGAAAAACAAAGTTTGCTTTCAATGAGAGATGCTTCGTTTTCCATGTTACACATTGAACGCTTGGAGTCTTTGCCCTTTTCAGTGGCAGAGGCCACTGCTACTACGTGGCTTATCAACAGGTTAATAACTTTACCATTTGCGCTTTTCCAGTTTACAAATTGCATGAAATATTTTGCCATTGGTAGGTTCGAGCCTCTTGGTAGCTCCTATTTACATGAAGCCTGGTCACTCCCTTTCACTTACAGGTGCCTTAGAGACGGAAAGGAGGTTTATCTGAAAGGGGAGGAGTGTACGGAAACACCAGGTCACTCATTAATGCGTAGAAACATACAATTGCATGGCTCTTGTAATCAGGAACGCCCTAATTTAGCATGTGTTTTAAAAGGTACACCTGTGCCCGCTATTGTCCCGACTTTTACTTTATTATCAAACGGGAGTTATTTACTTTTAAATAATGAAGATTGCTGTGGGTTATTGAAATACAGAACAAGGGAACCCAAAGGAAATTTAGACAGGGACCTTGGGCAATTTTATGTTATAGAGAACAGTGCTCCCTATTCAGAGAGAATACAGTGTGATAGATAACCATACACTAGAATAGAATGTATGTCTTTTGTCCAGCCGAACAAGAATTTATTTTCAAAAGTAGTATCAAATAAAACATTCAGATGACAAGTGGGCACAACCGTGACCCACAGAACACAAGACAGAACAACGAACACAGAAATGGCCAAAAGGCAAGCCAAAATGGGTCTGTACACTTGTACTCAGTATAGACAGACACAAATTGATCATTTAACACCGTTGCACAATGTGTTATAGCTTGAGTCTGGTGCATAGGGTGTTTGGGTGTCGACGACGTTTCGATGCCAACGTTAAATATAGGGCATCATCTTCAGGACAAACAAATAATGCATTGCTGTCTTGATAATAATGTATCACACCTTTTTTTACAATTCTTTACATACAAAAAAGGAAGAAGGGGGAGAAAAAAATGGAAAGGAAGAATTTTAACCACATATGACAACAATATACTAGGCATGTTTTCAGCATAACGTTTGTGACTTAGGTGCTTGGATTTGTGTGATCAGTGTGGACTGATTTTCATGCAGAAGTGGTGACATTTCTCTGGTTTATACTGAGTGAGGATTGAAATTCGTGTCGCAGTGACGACGTTAAAAAGGAGTTGGTTGAAGTGATGCTGATTTATGGTGCTTGGTGCAGCTTCGTCATGACATTGTGAATTGTTGCAGTGATTAAACGGAGAAAAGACAAGTGAGTATGATAAAAACCAGTCGGCATATTAAAAAACGACGAAAAGACGCAGTGCCTGATCAAGAGCAAGGTGTTCCCAGTGAGTCAGGAGGAACAGAAACGGCGCGATGCGAGAGTGAAACAAATATTCTCATGGGTGAACCCAGAGGGCAATGGGGAAATTACCTAAGGTGGCAGAGAATCAACGGTTCATTATAGGCGCGAGGGCGCTCAGCATCTGGACTTTGGGGGTTGCTGGCACCAGCAGGACCTAAATGAACAAGAAGCAGAAGTGGAGGTTTCTAAGTTTAAGAAGGGGTGGAGTTGACACGGGAATTGAGTGTAAAACAGAATAAATTAATTACCAATTCTGTTTGCTTAATAGCAGAAAGTCCTGTTGGGTGCTGTGTGCCAGCTGTAGGAAAATGCACGATCGCATTACCTGGAAGCAGAGAGGGGTAAACATGGGTTAGGCGTGAACCCGCCACGTTAAAGAGGTGGTGTCCAAGGAATCTGGTAATGCTACTTACTTCAGTGAGTGTGGGCAGTATCGCCGCATCTGCTTCGGAGTTTCAATGGAGACTGCCGGTTTGCCGAGGCAGAGCTGGTTAAGGCATACTATCGGTAGAAAGCGAAGAGGGACTGGTTAGGGCACACTATCGGCAGAAAGCGAAGAGGGACTATGGGGTTACAAGGGAGCTGAAAGGATGGAAACGATAATCCATATGCTGCACTTAAGGTGGCAAGGGGTAGCGCACCATAGTATTCTAAAAGCAACAAAAAGCCAGCAGCCTATTTGGTGGATTTCCCGTTTTACTGGCGCTGGCTGCTGGCTTTTTGTTGCTATTTTGTTTTATTCAAAATGGATGCCCGTCCTGTGTTCGCAGACGAGCTGGCACAGTTAGCACTGGTTCGCAACAGGATGTTTGAATACTATGGTGCGCTGCCCCTTGCCACCTTAAGTGCAGCATATGGATTATCGTTTCGATTTTCCTATTTCACCTGTGTCCAGCCTGTCTTTCATTTGCTGGGCTGCGATTTTGACTGGGCCCTGATTTGTGTCTCTGCAATTTGGTGTCTCCTGTAGTGGATTTTAAGCATCTCACAAGTCCCTTAGTTACTCATGAATTGCTTTATTCTGACGGAGGGATTATGGCCTTTGCAGTGATGCATGGAGTTCTGGGTCGTTGGAATATATTCGCAGCGGCGCAAGATTTCTTGGCACACAGCTTCATTGAAAACCCACCGAGTTGTCCTCTGATGGTACTAGAGGCTCCGGTAATTGAAGAGCATGTATGTTCTTTCTCACTATTGAATTGGATGGTAACTGACTTCCTTTTGGAAGCGGTTGCTGCTTATTTCGCATACTCAGTTTTAGGCTGACTCCTATTGAGGCCTTTAATGTCATAATTTTTTCTCTCTCTCACAATTTTTTCTTTTCAGAATTATGATGGACAATGTTTTATACCAGACCTATTGGCTTTAGTAACAGTTGACATTACATTGTCATGCTGGTGAGATTTTGGATTTTTGGGCGGACTAAATTATTTTTCATCACCTACTCGATTTCGAACTGAATATTTTATTGAACTCTGCTTTCAACATTGAGTCCCTTATCTTATCTTATTTTATCTTATCTTATCTGATACGTGCTCGGATCAAGGGAGGGTGTCATATAGATATACTAGCAGCCCGTCCCGACCTTGTTGGGGAACAACAGGCTTCCCCGACCCCCACCCGCCCCGATATTGTCCAGCAGCCCGGGCCCCCGCCAGACCCGTCCCCCGCCTGCCCCGACCCCCGCCTGCCCCGACATGGGTCCCCTTACCTCAGCCGCCGCTCCTCCCGCCTGTCCGCTGCTGATATACTGCTTTAAATCGGTCTGTTCTTCTTTGCAGAGGTGTACATGCTGACCAATCCGTTCTACAGAGTGTACATTGGCTGGGAAAGCTTACATCATAGCTAATCTTTTTGGCCTAGAGGTGTGTTAATGATTGCTGTTTCACCATAAAAACACGGGATCATTCTCTTTTCTCCTGCAGCCCGGGCCCCCGCCTAGCCCGTCCCCCACCTGCCCCGACATGAGTCCCCTTACCTCAGCCGTCGCTCCTCCCGCCTGTCCGCTACTCGCACCGCCGCTGGCCTGTCCCCTGCTCCTCACGTCGCCGCTCCTCCCCCGCGCCATGTCCGCCGCTCCTCATCGCGCTCCTAGACGCCGCTCCTCCCCGCGCTCCTGACGTGAGCACACACGTCGCGGCCGGCGCTACTTCGGAGGGACTACTTTTTATTTTACTGTAAATTTTTTAAATAACTTTCTTTAAAAAATTTATATAGCCTATAACCATCTACACACCCTGACGATTCCAATGGTGTATCGGGTGTGTGGATTGGCGCTGTGGTTCCCGAGTTTACCCGCCTCAAAGGCTGAAAGTTCTTCCTTTATTATAGTAGTATAGATATAGCCTGTATGCTGTGTTAAGTTAGCATGAGCTTCTTAGGAGTTTAAACGCCATTTTACATTTCTGCTGCTTTTGCACACGACACATAGCTGTTGCTTTAGCTTTGAGCCTAGTGGAATGTTTTTGATTCATGCAAGAATAATATGTTGTTACTCTGATATCAGCCTTGCTTGGCGAGCTGTGTCTGTACAGTGAGCGCAGAAACCTTCAAGGATATCTCAACACAGTGGTTGTTGTGAGCACTGATCTTCGCACGTTCCTAGACATAACATATATGCAGCTGCAGCCAAGTTCTGGCTTTAGGCGCGTTTTATATTGCTTTGCACAAGAGCATAACAAACACACTTGATGGTGCTTCGCATGCAGGGAGCTGGTGGAAGATGACGTGATCCCTTACCACTAGGATCTTGAGGTATGGGCCCGCCCTGCTAAAACCCAAAGAGATCTTCTTAGATATGATATAATATACTGGCTAGGGAGGGTGAGAATTAGGTTTTGTTAAACCCTATTCATTTTAGCATAATACCATGCTTTCACCGTTTGTGTTCTATGGACTAGTGACTATGCTGATTACTTTGTTTCTTATAATATGTTTGCTTGTATTAGCTAAGATACTGCGTTTGAGAACCCTGCATTAGTGAATAAACATTTCAAATATGCACGTGTCCTCTTTTACTCCTTGTTCTGGATTGAAATGATTGTATAACGAAAGAGTGTTCATGTGTTCCACGTTACCTGAGGTGTACTAAGTCCATGCTATGGTTTGTCTAAGCATTGGGAGTTTGTGATAACCAATGAGACACTGTAGCTAGTCTGGTAGGGGATTTTTGGGTACTAAGGTGAGTTTTGGCACACCCTAATTCACTGAGGTTCCAAGCCTCTATGCACAGTTCTGTCTGAGCATGGAATCCCTGTGACACTGGGGGCTGATTTTGTTCATGGAGACCTGCGTGTGCTAAACAAAATTTGTGTTGCTTTAATTATTTCGAAGCACACGTAGGTCTCCGTGAACTAAATCAGCCCCCACTGCAGTGAAATCAGCCCCCAGCTCGGCAGCATTCCAAACTGCCCGGTAGTCAGTCCAGCCCTGAGCCTGACCACGTGGTAGGGATTTTATGCAAGGCCAGTGTGAGAGTGGGCTGCGTACCGGAGCCGACCGGAGCAGCTGGCAGTATATTTGAGCACCCAGGCGAGCAGTGGCAGTGTGAGCCGGCCTGGGGAGACTGGGAACTCAGGCTTGGGGGTGCTGACCACCTTGTCACAGAATAGTGCCCTCAGTCGAGATGCACCCCGGGGGCATTGGAGGGACCCACTGCAGGAGAGCACAGACTGCATCCTTTCTACTCAATGGGGGAAAGGGACTCACCCCCATTGGACATCGGGTCAGTGGATGGACCCCCGTGTTGCGGTCTCGCTCGCCTCCTTGAGGGATGAGTTCACTGAATAGCTCGGCACAACTCCTCTCGGATTCCTGGCTATTGTGGACGTCCCGGTGGTTCCTATTCTAGGGCTTCCTTGCAACTAGGAAACCACTACATGAATTGCCCCTTGTAAGTCGAGCCATAATAGGGGCAAGAGGTAAGAAGGCCAGCTCCATAAAAAGTATATTTCAGCATGCTGCTCTGTTCAAGACTCTGAGCCACTAAGAGGAACCAGGAAACATAACACAGGCGTGGCAGACCACAGATCAATGTGTCACTAGGGACTTCTTTCTTGCAGCTTTTCAGGACCTCCAGGATGAGATCCTTGATATCAAATCAGACTTACGTGGTGATCTGCTGGAGCTGCGCAGGGAGAAATTGGAACTGGGCTCCAGGGTTGAGAAGGGCCTCTATGATCAGGTGGATGATTACGACAAACTCCAACAACAAATGCTAGGCCCAGAACAGCAATATGCAATACTTACAGACAAGTGCGAAGACCTAGAGAAAAGGTCACAATGGAACAATGCCCACATTAGAGGAGTACCAGAGGTACACCCTGAGGACTTCACCTCATATACCTAGGACCAATTCTCGGCTATATTGGAGGACCTGGACTACACTCCTGTGATGTTCTATGAGAGGCGTGCCTCTGATGTCCTCACAAGGGTGTACTCTTCTTTGAGGATGAGGAAGCTGTTATGGCTAAGACAAGGGTCAGAGGTAGGATATCTTACAAGGGACCCTCACTCTCCCTCTTCCAGGATTTGTCTCAGGTCACCCTGGCAAAATGCAAGTCCTTCAGACCCATCACCGACTTCCTAAGAGCAAGAGAGATCAAGTATTGATAGGGGCACCCCTTCAGGATAAACCTTCAGCAGGAAGGGAAAGCTAAATCCCTCATGTCATTGGAAGCAGCCGGGAGGCTGTTGGGCCTGCCCGTCTTAGGGGGGGTGCCCCAGGGATGCTGGAGACCTCTGAGTAAAGACAGAGTGCTGCGGAGTGGACCACAGTGCACAAGAGGCACAGGGGCAAAGAATCCAGCTGACAAAGAGATCAGAGCAGATAAACAAAGGATCCTCTCTCAGCTGCGTCAAGCTGCTGGGGAGGTCCCAGGACCCTCCTTCTTGGTAGATGATGAGGCAGTGCCACAGAGGTGGGTGGAGCACCCCTGATAGGCAGATTTCCTGACTCCAGATGACCTGGAATGGATGTCTCCCTCTCCTGCCATTGTGGGGTGGGGTCTGGTGAGGGGTGGTGAGGCTGTACAATTCCCCTAGAAATGCTAGAGCTATTCTCCTTTGCGAGGTATAGGCCGATGGGACACTGGACCTTTGTCGGACACCTTTACCTCGATTTATTGCACGTAGGTTCCCTTAGTTGTTTTGCTGGTTACCTTGTTTTGGTTGGAGAATACAAGGGGGTAAGCCATCACCCACTTTTATCCTAGCCCAGGCAGTACCCCAACCCACTACTCATAGAGAGAGACAGAGCAGGCACCTATCCTATGATACTCCCAATGCAGGCACCACATACACTACGGGTTGTGACATCTGATGTTCGGGCCTCAATAACGGCACAAAATGCCTGAATATTCGGGGTGAAATAAAACGATTGGATGGATGTATGCCTACTGCAGGAAACCCACCTGCTTAAAGTGGATATACAACTACTTCTCTCCAGAGCCTTTCCACTCCAGTACGACGCCTCTGCCTCGCCTGAGAAGGCAATAGTCACAATTCTCATTATGAACACCACAAAGTTTTGTGAGCAACAGGTCCTGGTAGATGAGCAAGGCCGCTGGCTAGTGGTCATGGGAAATGGCAGGGAACACAAATAGCGATAGATACTGTTTATTGCCCACATACCGGGTAGAATGCATTTCTACTCCATGTCAACCAAAAGCTTGCGGGAGTCAGACAATCCCCTACTGATTGGAGGTGACCTTACTAGTGTTATGTACTCCACATTGGACAAATCCCAACAGAGGGTAGGGGCACACCTACACTGTCATCAATTGCCCAAGCTCTCCTCTTGGACCTGGGCCTGACCAACGCCTGGCACTATCGACACCCACTGATGTCTGAATATTTGCACTTCTCCTCTGCATACACCACCTATGCTAGAATCGACTACCTTCTTGTAGATCAGCCGTTACTCTGCTGGGTCAAGGATGTTTCTCAGGGTTCAATCACGAGATCCACCTACACGCCACAGGTTAGTGGGGCTCCGTTGGTGTGGGCCCTCCCGGACCCCCTGTTGGGGTACAGGGGTAGCCCCCACTGTGACAGATACTTCAAGTTCCTCGAGGTATGGGCATGGGGGGAGGGGGGAGGGGATGTTCACGTGTTATGGTTTATGTATGTTAATAGCTGGACATGGGCATGGCATAGCTGCCAAGGTTTCAGATTGCGATGTGTGACATTTTCCTAATTTCAGTGTAATAATGAGTGACATTTCAAAGACTATGAGTGACACTTTCTCGCAAGCAAAATCGAGCAATGAAGATGAAGGAAACATACAACTATTAGAAATTGCTACCCACTGAGCAACAAAAAGCTCTAATTGTATCTTAAAATTGCTTCAATGCACCAGAAATGGAAGGACACTAATAGGACATAGACTGCATGACAGCAGTGCTTAGCAACAGAAGACAGGCCCTATAGGTGCTCAGAACATAATCTCAGCCCCACCATGCAGATTATGCAAAATTGGTATTGAGTACACTGTGTGAGGGAGAGCCCTGTGATTAGTTTGTTGTGTCTCTCCCTGCACAGAGAAAATGGATCTCATCAGCCAGTTAACTAATTTTCTGTAGTTTCCGTAAATTGTTTGTTAGGGGGTGGGTGCTCTTGTTTCTGGATGGTATGGGCATAGCCGACAGGTTTTCAGTTTGCCGGCCATGTGTGACATTTATAGGCTTTCAGGGTATTTATGAGTAACATTTCACTGGTTTATGTTTGACACTTTGTAAGGAATTAAAGAAAGCTATCAATAGTTTTTTTCTTGCAATTTTACTTTTTTCATAACAACTTCTTATAACCAGCCCTTCTCATAACCCATTGCCTGCAGTGCAAAGTAAGAACCCGTTTGACAAAAGCTTCACCAATATTCCTTCTCCTTTACAGGCCCAATATATGTTAACATTCTTGATAGCTGCAGAACTAGCTCCCCCAATGGGAATCATGCGCACCAGCAAAACGTAGTGCTCACCTCTGTGGCGTTCTCCTCTGCCTCGCCATTATTGACGACGTCATCAGCCTCCAGTCCCAAAGCCTGCAAGGAAAAGTGAGCTGTAAAAGGAGGCATGTTTCTGATTCGAACAGATAGCTGCACATGACGTGGAGAAAGAATCTGTAATCTAACCTCTGTACCTCGACTCTCACTACTGCTTGCATACCCGTCTACACAGACTGTTTATATGTGCGCTCCCTACAACATATACCTGTCAATGTATGATCTTGCAAAGACCAAACGCCACAGACTGATTATATGTTACAGCCCTTCCCATTAAAAGGTTTGCCCTGTGTGTGTTTTTATTTTTATTTTACTCCGTCTTGTTATTGTATTTCAAAAATGCAAAACAATACACATCATGGTGTCAGCGTTGGTGCATAGGAACAATATGTAGTTTTGTCGTCGCAACACAGCGCATAAGTCGAATCTGCATAAGTAGTTATGTATCAATAAAACAGCCCAGATATGTACAAGATACAGTAAATCATGATGAAATAGCATCTAATAAATGCACAATAGACCATCTAGCGATACCTCCGGACTGAATATTCTGAAAGGTGCAAACAAGATGAAAAAAAAAACATTTGCTCATAAACTTGAAAGGGTCGTAACAAGTAAGGTAAGTGCAAGTCGGTGTTCGATGCAGTGAGGGCATGAGGAGGGGCGATGGCATCCTGCATGGCGGACGGGGCCATGGCACTCCCCTCCATCTAGTATTGGCCTTTACACTGATAGGCAGGCTTTAGTCAAAAAGCTGGAGCATCCGTAGTTTCAAGGGGCTGAAGCAGGTGAATTCTATGTGCATGAGATGGTTTTTAGGGGCTTCCATAGGCGTTGGAACTTTGTCTCTGTCCTAGCTAGGTTGTGTGATATCTGTTCCATTGCTAAGATATGCCTAACGCGACCAAACCATTGCTCTAAAGAGGGAAAGGCTGTCTGCCTCGGCATGAGTGCAATAAGTTGCTAAGAGCAGATAGCTGATAAGCTTCCAGTCTGACTCATTGCGGTTAAGGCCGGAGGTCTGACGCCCAAGATAATCGTGAGATACGAGGCAGGGAGTGGGTACCCTACAATGTCTTAAACATGGCGGGGTATCTCTTTCCAATATGTACTAATTTCTTTGCACGACCACCAGTTATGGCGTAAGTCGCTCTGTCCTTACAACACCAGCAGAGAGGGGAAGTAGCCGCGTACATAGTGGCGAGACGGGCTGGAGTGTGATACCATGGAAACATTCATTTATCCATTACTACTCCTGCTCCTTTCCCAGGGTTTACAGAAAGCAGGCACCGAGACTGCTGCAGCTGCTTTCTAAAAGTTTTATTTCTTTAGCAAAGCAGTGAAAGAAGCGTTTCGGTGGTCACTGCCACCTTGCTCACATTAATTTATATGTGGAAGGTTTTAGGTATGTCTAGTCATGTTTCCCATTGTTTGGGTGTGATATCTTCCTGTGAAGTATTGTGCCATGTTGACTGGTAGGCATGGCTGCGCGGTGGTGGTGAGTGCTGAAGCCTATGCTAAGTGTTGGATATGAGGCCTCTCAAGTCATTATTGGCTCAGACCATTTTCTCGAAGAGAATGTAGGGATGAATGGCTGCAGGGTAAACTGAGGGGTGTAAGGCCCAGGCCGCAGTTGGCAATATTGAAGCTGTGAAGCATCCTTTAGTTGATAGTCCGCTTGGCACTGCTCAATGGACTTCATAACGTCTCCCGCGAAGAGATCACAAAGTGTCTGACATTCCCCGTCGCTCCATAGGTTGAATGAAAGGGGTGATAGCGCTGGAGGGGAGTCCGAGTTCCATGCAATCGGCGTGTTTGTGGAGGGCAAGGTGGTCAGACCTTTCATAAGGGCCACTTACTCCCAGATGCCAAGGAACATCGAAGTGGGGGTGGCAATGTAAGCACAACGCCGCCGGGCATGCTTGTGCAGCCAGGCCAGGTCCCACAAGGGCTGGCACACTACCGCACCGTCCATGTGGAACCAGTGCTTCTCACTCTCTCGGACCACCCACTCAGAAATGTAACGCAGGTGGGCTGCCCAACAATTCTCAAGAAGATTAGGGCATGCTAAGCCTCCTCCATCCTATGGGAGCATGAACAGTGAATTAGCTACTCATGCTTGTTTCCCGTTCCAAATAAAGGTTCGGATGTCCCGTTGTAGGCGTAGGATATTATCCTGCGGAATTGACGTAGGCAGGGTCTGGAAGAGATAAAGGACCTGCGGGAGCACATTGGTTTTTACAACATTCACACGCCCCATCCAGGAGATGTGGAGGAGCTTCCACCTCTGAGAATCATCCAGGATGGAGCGGCGGAGGTGGGGCCAGTTAGCACGAGTTCAGGAGGAAAGCGTGGGAGTGATGTTGAGACCCAGGTTACCTAATGGCTTCCTGGGACTACTGAAAAGGCGCAAGGTCCTGCAGAGCTGGAAGAGCCTGATCTCGGATAGTCAAGTTAAGTACAGATGACTTGACCATATTGATTTGGAAGCCCAAGACTGCCTCATAGGCCTGTAAGTAGGTCACAACGCTTGTAATGGAGACTTTGAGCTGAGAGAGTGTGAGAAGGAGATAATCCGCAAAGAGGCTAATCTTGTGGGTTTGGCCACCAAAGGGAATACCTTTCACCATGTCCGTGTTACGGATTGCAATGGCAAGGGGTTAGACTGCTAATGCAAAATGCAAATAATAAGGGAGATAGTGGGCACCCAGACACATTCCTCGAAGAATTGTTGCAGGCCTCATCAGTTGTCCATTTACCCATAAAATGGCTACCTGCGCCACATGAGGCAATTATCGTAGAGAGCAAACCCGGCCCCAGCCCACTCTTTACTAACACAGCATGGAGGAAGGACCAGTTTACCCTATCAAAGGCCTTCTCTGCGTCCAATGAGAGAAGGCATGCTAGAATATCATAACTTTGGGATTTTTCAACTAAGTGGGCTATGCGGCATACGTTGTCCGCACCCTGTCTATCACAAATAAAGTCAACCTGATCCAAGTTGACAAGGCCCGGGAGATAGGGTTCAAGTCTCGAGGCCAGGATTTTGGTAAACAGCTTTGTGTCAGTGTTGAGTAAGGCAATGGGGCGATAAGAAGAGCACAAGGTTGGGTCTTTGCCTGCCTTGGGTATAGAAGAAATTTTGGCAGAGGCTATTGTGGGCGTGAGACCTGTTTCTTGTGTGAAGGAATTAAATAGCCGCACCAGGTGGCCTTGTAGGTCAAATAAAAAGAGTCGATAAAAAGAAGCTGGGAGACCGTCAGGCCCCGGGGTTTTACCCAGGAGTAGAGCCCAGACCATCACATGGAGTTCCTCAGGAAAAATCGTTTTTTCAAGGAGATCCGCATGGTGTGGATGTGAAGGTTTCCATTCGCAGGTGTTCTAATATGCTACAATCTGCTCTGGGGTAGATCTTCCCCGGAGTATAACATTTGATAATAATCGTGAAAGGCTTGGAGTGTAGATAGTTCTGTTATCGACCATCCCTCCTCCACCGTCTGCAACTTTGCAATAAGTGTCCTGGCACATGCCTGACAAAGCCTACAAGATAGTAGTTTGCCCACCTCGTTGCCTCCCTCATAATAATGTTGTTTCAGCGCCAGGAGTGCATATTCATCCTTTCCTGTTCAGTGTGTGTGAAGCTGGCCGCTTAGCACAGCAAGCTGACGTTTGGTGCAACATGTGGGTGTGGTTTTGCCCAATTGCTCAAATTGTTTCATGTCCACTGTTAAGTTAGACTCTACAAGTCTGGCCTTCCATCCCCAAGCAATAGGGATAGATGTGAATGTAGCCTGAATGGTCGCTTTAACTCCATCCCAAAGTGTGTGTAGGACTGAAGCGGGGATATGCCGATTTCATATTTTGACTATAAGGGATGTGTCTATCGTAATAATAGTATCTATCCAACAGACCATTGACGGGGCAGCTGCCCTGTCACCAGATGTTATGATTGGGGCGACAGGCACTCTGCGAGTTGGGGAAGTGGGTAGTTCAAATTCCACAAAGCAGGATAGCGGGTGGGGAAGTTACAGGTCTTATGGTTTAGGTTAATGGTTTCCAAGGCTTCACAGAAGTACGCCTTTTGTGGGTATGTAGATGAGAGGAGGGTGGCTTCCAGCACATGGGTTCCCCACTGGGTGGTGGGGGGGCACTGATACCCAACTACAATCAAGGATGCACATTTTAGCTGGCACTGATGACAGACACACGTGAGACCTCACAAGGGTTAAAAGTATGGCCCTGGAATGTTAACGGGCTGGGGAGTAGCATTAAACGTTCATTGGTCTTGCAGCATCTGAGACGCCACAGCCCTGATGTAGTACTTCTGCAAGAGACACATCTCCGGGGTCATCACTATAAAGCCTTAGATAGAATGGGATACGTCCAGAAGGCTCATGCAGGATAGACATCCGACTCATGGGGAGTGGGAATCCTGATCAAGAAAACACTACCTTTCATCTCTCGAAGAGTGTGAAGGGATGATCACAGACGATATGTAGCCCTTAATGGGACATAGAGCGGGACTCATCTAAATATTTGATCAGTCTGTGCCCCGCCTTGACTCTTGGCAATGACTCTTCCCAATCTGGAGGACCTATTGTTGGAAATTTCCCCTGGAATTCTGTTGATGGGTGGGACTTTAATGCGGTCTTTGACACAAATATGGACTGAACTGGTGCCACAGCCATGGAAAGGAGCGGGGGCAGGCCTCCTGCCTCAGGTTGCCTCAGATATAGAGCTGGTGGATCTCTGGGACTTAACAGTGGACAATACACATACTTCTCGGCACATCATGGTAGTTTTTGCAGAATTGATTACTACGATCGCAGCTGCCGCAATTTGCGGCAGCAGTGAAATTGGTGACAGGAATATCAGAACACTCCACAGTGGAGGTCCAGCCTAGGTTGGAGGCCTGTTATCTGAAAGATAAGGAAACTAGAGACAAGATGCAGGGATGCACAGACCTATACTTCAAGGAAAATCAGGAGTCCAGGCAATAATAGGGGGTAGAAAAGAAAGAATCCAGGTGACAAAGGCCTGACCTTGAGAGGAAAATATTGGAGATTGAAAGGGAAGCACAGGTCGCAGGACGGGAAATTGACAGATACCAATTGTTGCTCTGTCAACAAGATTTGAGAGCTCTGATAGAGGATCTAGCCCATAAATATGCCCTAATAGTGCAACGTCTCTATGACATGGGAGCTGGAAGCCCATGACAGAGAGAGGTCATGGGTACTTGAGGTGAAAGATGAGAAGGGGGATACTCATACAACTAACGCCAATAGCTGAAGCCTTCACCTCTTATTATGAGGCATTGTGTGCCTCCCGAACTTCCATCACGGAAGCTGACTGGATGGACTTTCTTCAAAATGTGACCCTGCGGACAGTAACGAGGGAAGAACGGAAAGCCTTGGAGGCTGATCGGACTGAGGAAGAAGCACAGCAGTCATTGCGGGAGCTAAAGGGTCTAATGGTCTATCAGTGGATTTATAAAAAGGGGTGGTGGCAATCCAATCCTTGCAATGTATCAAGAGGCTCTCTCTGTGGGCTTCCTCCCTGCTGATTAGAGGATGGCAACAATAGTGTTCATACCAAAAGAAGGGAAGCACCCAGCTGAGTGCAGCTCATATAAACCGATTTCCTTGCTCAATGTGGAAGCAAAAGTATTGGCCAAATCCTGAGCAACTAGATTGAGGGAGGTTTTACCCTCAATAATACACTCTGACCACTCGAGATGTATTCCCGGTAGTAGCATACGGCTCAATCTGAAGCGTCTCTCTGGGGTACTCCACTTGACTGTTTTGTGTTGAGAAACACAGACTGTATTGCCTTAGATGCGAGGATGGCATTCGACTCGGTAGAGTGGAACTGCAAGTTTGTGGTGTTGGCAAGGCTCAGCTTTGGTCCCAAATTCAGAGCATGTGTCAAATTACTTTACCGGGTCCCCATGGCCAGAGCCAAGGTGAATGGCACAACCTTGCATAGCTTTGAGCTCTGGAGATGCACCCATCAAGGATGCTCGCTATCCCCCATGATGTTCGCCCTGGCTCTTGAACCACTAACAGTGAGGGCCCGCCGTGACCCCTTGATTTGGGGTGTACTGGTGCTGGTAGGTTGGGAAGAAAAAATCCCCCTTTATGCAGATTATGTGTTACTATACATTGCTCGCTCCCATAGCTCCATAGTTAGAGTGATTCAGGTGTTCCGAATATTTGGGGAGCACTCTGGATACACAATTAACTGGACTTAGTCAGTAATATACCCCCTGTCAGGTGAGGCCTCCGCCTGCCTCATGACAGTCTGGCCCTGGTGAGCCCGGAAGGGTTCTGATATCTAGGGATCTATGTTATGAGAGACACACAGGAGTTTCTAAGACGAAATATTGACCCACAGGTGGAAAGACTAAAAGGGGATGCTCTGGGAATCTCTGTCACTGATGCTGGTTGGTAGAGCAGCCCTCTACAAGAGGAGGACCCTCCCAAGCTGCTTTACGTGATGCAAAACACGCCCTACAAGATTCCACCAGCAGTGCTCAGGGGTATCGACCAAGAAGTCTGCAGACTGCTGTGGAAAGAGGGTGCCCCGAGAATCGCCCTAGCCAAACTACAGCGGGAGGTATATGACGGGGGACTGGCAGTCCTGTACGTCCTAAAATACTATTGGGCTTCACAATTGCTTGAAGTTAATGACTGGGCTCGGAAGATTCAAAAGCAAATGGGGGAGCTAAAGTAAAGCCACTGGAGGAAAGGAGACCTGAAATTGGTTCAGAGGCCGAAAGGAATGAAAACGACCCCAAAAACCACCACAGAGATCACCCTGACTACTATTTATAATACAATGATGTGTCATCGTGCTGAAAGCAAAGCCGAAAATCTACAAACTATGGCAACTTGTTCAAAGGTGAAGAATGCTGTCCGATGGGCAATTAACATTTATACTGAAACAGCCGATAGGGTGACCGAAGCAGAGGCTAGAATTCTGGCTCTGGAAGAAGAGACTGTAACACAAAAACTGGAACTTGAGACTTTTAGAGCCCATCAGGATGATCTTTCTTATAAATTGTCGGGACTAGAGAATCAATCCCGGAGAAATAACCTACGTTTTTTAGGAATACCTGAGAAAAAAGAGGGGGCGATGTTAGGAAATTTATTGTTAAATTACTAGCAGAAGCATTTCCAGAGTTAACAACATGGGAATGGGCTAGAGAAGTGCAAAGAGCACATCGGTTCCCATTTACTGCTAGGAAATTACGTCAGGGCGAGATAGAATACCCAAGGGCAATTTTAGTATGTTTTAATAATTTCCTTGCTAGGGAAGAGATTTATGCGCTAGCTAGGCCTGAGAAAAAAGCGGTCGCAAAGCACTGTAGTTTTTTTGTAAGGCCGGATTTCTGTCAGGCCACAGTGACCAAACGCTGGCATCTGTGGAAGTTGATACCCAATTTTCAGAAAAAAGGGGCCACTGTGTATCTGCAGAATCTGGCAAAACTGAAAATAATCATGAAAGGGCAAACAAAATTCTTCTTATCAGAAGTCAAAGCTAAGGAATATTTGGAGTCCTTATGAGTAGGAGGTATGAAGGTAGCGCAGGTCTCCCAGTTTGCTTTCCGCAGCCCTAAATGCAGGTTGGGTTGAAATTTTTTTTCTCTCCTCTTCTCTCTCTAATATATTTTTTTCCTTTCATGGTTCCCGGAGAGGGGGGGCACGGCATTCCATACTTTGCAGGAACTGAAAGTTCCTGAGCCCTATATGGTGGGGAGGGTGGGAGGGCCAAGGGGGGGATTTTTGGGGTAAGGTGGTGGGATTGAGGTTCTGGTGGGAGGGGGGGGGTGAAAAGTCAGCGACAGATCAGGCAAAATTGTAAATGGTTTTGAGTATATCAAAGATTGGGCTAGGAGATAGGCTATGTGAAAGAAATAGTTGACTTAATCATGTCCATTATGGTTCATCAGAATAAGTTGGATTTCTTAAATTGCTATTATGGATAAGCAATTAAAGATATGTACTCTGAATATTTGTGGTCTTAACGATCCCAAAAAGAGGCAGGTCCTGGCTAAAATTCTGCAGCTGTTACAAATGTATTTTTTATGTTTACAGGAAACACACGTGGCTTGGGCAAACAGGGGAGTGTTGAAAAACTTAGGGATGGAATTGGTAGTATGTTCCAAACAAATGGGTGTAAAGAGAGGGGTGGCGATACTTAAAAAAAGGGGGCTGGGTAGTTGCATAAGAACTGCTGCCTATAAATGGGGCCGTTGGGCAATTTCTGAATTTAAGTTTAATCAGTTTAGCTTTACTTTATGTAATGTTTACGGTCCTAACTTGGATGATCCTGAGCTCATGAACTATTTGAATGTAGAATTGGGTCAGTGGCCCCAAGCACTGATTATGTGTGGAGATCTAAATATACATACCGACTCGCAGCTGAACATTGGAGCTAATGCAGCTTATTTCGGTAAGAAACAACAGGTGTTCGCATCATTAGGGATTTGATTACAGGGCATGGACTTCAAGATGTTTGGAATTTATTACACCCTCATGATCCAGGGTTTACTTTTTTTCTGCCCCCCATTCTAAATTTGTTCGTTTAGATTATTTTTTAGCCGCTTCAAGAATCTTAGACAAAGCGAACATTGAAATACACCCCAAGTTGATCTCGGATCATAATCCTGTAGTATTAGAGCTTTTGATAGGTCCTGGTGCTAATGCAGAAAAAAAGTTGTGGTCTTTTGATAGAAAACTGCTAATGGATGAAGAGTATTATCAATACATGTCTGAAGTTATTGTTGAATTTTTTAAATTTAATAAAGGAACAGCTGTACAGAGTATAGTCTGGGATACTTTTAAGTCGGTGGTCAGAGGGGAGACCCTTAGTTTTGCTAACGCTAAATGTAAAAAAATACGACTTAAACAAAGGATTTCGATATGGTCACCGTGGCAGAGCGGAAATTAGCAGAAAGAATTCGATCGGGACTAGATTTCGGGGTAGCACAAAGGGATCTTATGATCAGAAGATCTGCAGCATTTTCTAATATTGCGGAGCAGATAGCGGGAAAATACATACAATACAAGAAAGATACTTATGAATTCAATTAAAGAACTGGCAGGCTCCTCTTGCAGAGACTAAAGGAGAAGGCAGTATATAATAATATTAAGAAAATTATCGACATCAATGGAGTAATGCAGGAATCTGAGGAGGACGTCTTGGTAGCATTTCAAGGCTTCTATCAATCTTTATATAGTCAGTCGGGCTCGGATCTAGAAATAGAGGGAGAAGAGGAGAACTATTTGAATAATCTTCCATCAGAAGCTCTGTCTGACATGAATAAAACGATATTGCTGCCCACCCCTCCCCTCCCCCCCCAGTGTGGAGTGAAGTAGAGCAGGCTTTACTGGGCTTAGCCTTGGGAAAAGCTATGGGCCCTGACAATATACCATTAGAGTTCTATCGTACATTCAGGGATATTCTAAAAAAATAATTACTAGAAGTTTGCCAACAAGCTTTAATTGGTAATGCTCCCGAGTCATGGGCTAATGCAACCATTGTTGTATTTAAGAAAAAAGGTAAGGCAGCCACCGAATTGGGATCCTATAGGCCTATCTCATTATTGAATACAGATAGTAAGATCTATTTGAAACTTATTGCTAATAGGCTAAATGACCTCATGCCAGGACTAGTCTCGTTAAGGCAACATGGTTTTATCCAAAAAAGAAATACTACGGACCACATCAAAATGATTATTTCCATGTTGGACTGGTCAGAGGGTACTAACTCTCCAGTAGGCGTGGCCATGTTGGATGCTGAAAAAGCATTCAACAGGGTCTCGTGGAGGTTTCTGTGGGCGGTCTTGGCATGGCAGGGGTTTCCAAAAGAATTTATGACGTCTATTCAGACATTATATTGCCATCCATCTGCAGTTATCCGTATAGCGGGTAAGATGTCTGGGAAAATTGCGATATCAAGGGGGACAAGACAAGGTTCTCCTTGCTCCCCCTTGCTATTTGCTTTGTATATCGATCCGTTTATTCTTACCCTGGAGAAGAACAGAGCAATCAAACTGGTTGAGATAAATAATGGGCAATTCAAAGTATTCGCGTATGCGGATGATATTGCTGTGGTGACATCAGAAATTAGTACAGCTCTTCCCAGGATAATTGAAGCTGCTGAAATTTATGGAAGGTATTCGGGATACAGGTTAAATGTCCAAGACACAATAGATTCACTCGAAGGCTGGCCGACCACCAGATATGCTTTTTGATTCTGAGGCAGTATACTTAGGTGTTAAACTAACAGCTAAAATCGAGGATATTATTCCTATAAATCTGGACCCAATCATAGGTTCTGCCAACAAGACATTAGAAAGGATCAATAATTAACATTTATCCATTTATGGGCGTAGTAATGTCTTAAAAATGCTTATTTTACCTAAGTTTTTGTATTTATTTCGTGCTATTCCTTTACTTATCTCCGCTTCCTTTTTTTCTCGTATCGAGCGAATGTGCTCAAGGTTCTTGTGGAGCTATCACCGCTCCAGGCGATCTCTTAAATACTGTATATTGCCTAGAGAAAGAGGAGGCTGGGGTGTTCCTAATTTCCGTTTATATCACTGGATTGCCATTCTTCAGCATATGGGAGTGTTAATATTACGGGAAGACCTGACAGAAAATTTTGCAGCTCCCTCAATTTATTAGATATTATTAGGGTCCGAGGCGAGGCAATGTTTGAATCGGATTATTGAACATAACTACTACAAGAAAACAAAATTTAAAGTTGTTATAGCCGCATCAGAAATATGGGGAAAAACAAAAAATATTTGAGTGTTGGTGCTAACCTGAATTTCTATACTCCATTTAAGAAGTGTCCTTTATTACTGAATATATTTAGTGACCAGATAATGGTTAGATGGGATAGGGCTGGAATAAGCTATATTGGAGATTTATTCCAGGGGCACCAACTAGTATCTTTTGAATATCTACAGAAGACATATAATTTAATTAGAACTGACTTTTTTAAATACCTTCAGCTACGGAGCTTCTTAGAGCAGAAATGATCAATAACCAGATTACATTGTGCATTATAGGAATTTTTGAAGTAATCAAACTAAGATCTAAGATGGGTCCTATATATCAACTATTCATGGATAAATCGAAAGATAATCTACAAGAATGGGAGTTAAAATGGAAACATAAACTGGGGGTTGAATGCATTAATATAGCAAAAAGTATAGAAATAGCTTCCTGTGTATTATTCAATGGCTCGCTAAAAAGCCAACATTTTATGTCTATATTTGGACTAGAGGAGATAAATGCAATCGATGTGGACTGCTGGCGGCAGATGCACCCCATATGTTTTTCTTGTGTCCTAAGCTTTCTCAATTTATCCATGAAGTTGAATCTCTTATAACAAACAGGTTGGGTATCCGAGTGCAACTGTCGACCGAACTAGTAATTTTTGGCTCTCAAGAAACAGTGGCTGTTGGACGGTCCCCTCCCGAAGAAGGGTTTATTTTTATTAGCATGTCCATTTTTCGTTTATGTGTTACATCTATGTGGTTAGATGTCGATCCACCAACTTTTTTGAACTGGCAATCTAGACTATTGTCTACATATTATTTAGAGAAGTCTCTGTACAAAAGGAAAGGTATTAGAAAGAAAATGTTTGGGGCAAATATGTGGTCTTCTATAACAAACTGGTTAAGGCTTTAAAGAGGCTAAGATTCGATGTCTGATTTTAGATTGTTTTGTTAAACCATGTCTGATAAATTGTAAAAGTGTAAAATCTATGAATTGATGGCATTGTCTGGAATTAATGTACTGATGTTTTGTCTGCTGACATTTAAAACAATAAAAAAAAAAGAAGTTAATGACTGGGCGTTTATAGACCATCATGACCCAGCATACATGGTGGACAGAGGATGCATATGCCAAGTAAGGTATGAGGGTACTCTGTATGGGAAGGCTGGGAGAGGCGGCTGGCCCCAGCACACACAGGTTGTAACAGATATATGGTATGAGTCTACCAAGTTTCTGGGCTGGAAGGGGAAACTGACTGCTCTGACTCCATTGTGGTGCGGTGTACTCTTGCCAGAGGTGGGAGGGCTACACAGATTTAGAAAATGGGGGCTCATTGGTATAGAACACCTAGGTGACGTCTGGAGGAACCAGACCTACATAATGTTTACCGACCTGCAGGCAGATTTAGACCAGGTAGAATTTTAACGTTTCCGGCACACACAGTTGGGGCATGCATTGCACTGTATGTCATTTGTCGGAAGGTGAACAATTGCCCAACTCTTTGCCATTAAAAGATCAAGTGCTGGCTGAGACCCTGACGCAGAAGAGAGTGTCACTATATAGGTAGCTAATCAATAATTCCCCTGATTTTCTGGGCCCCCTGAGAACGGCAATTGAAGGAGACCTGGGGACGTTGGATGATGACAATTGGACGGAGGCCCTGCAGTCCCTTGCAAGATAGCCATCAGTGCGGGTTCAGACTGGTCCAATTTAACGTACTCCACTGATCATACTATGTGCAAACGCTCTTGTACAAAATAGGTAAGGTCCCCACTATACATAAGGAGCTGTGGGAGCGAGGGGTCCTTCTTTCACACCCTTTGGGACTGCTAGCATGTTCAAGACAATTGGGCCCAGATGACATCAATAATGGCGAGGGTGACAGAGGTAGAGATCCCCCATAACCCAAATGGTTACTCCTGGGAATAAAAAGGGAACGAGACTGGCCCAGGTCAAAAGAAATATGGCTAAGACTGGCAGCTGAGGTGGCGAAGCAAACATGGCAAGAACATGGGGGGCCACGGCCACGCCGACGGTTACGAATTGGGAGGCAGACCTAGGCTGGTGCCAAAGGGTGGAACAGGTGGTGTACACAGCAAGAGGCAGCCCCAAGAAATGGGAAAAAGTGTGGGACACTTTGAGGGCCTACGGAGGACAGAGCTGAGGGGACCAGTGCGTGGGCTGCTGTGTAGTAAATGGAGATAAGTGGTAATGTGAATACTGATCTGAGTGGCAGAAAAGGCGCCAAGTCTACATGGCTGGACATTATAAGAAACTATTTGTGAGGCACTAAGGCAAACTGTAACCTAATTGTCTCAATATGGCATGGTGTGTGAAGTCTATGTTTTTGGTTCTCAATAAAAAGACTTAAAAAACAGAAATAAAAATCAAAGAGTGAGTAGGGGGGTTTTCGGAAGAGTACTTAGGGAGAAGTAATCGGTGATGCCCTTGCGTATCTCAGCCACATCCACTGGGTCCTGTAGGAGGTGAGGGGGCAATCACCAGGGCAGCAAGCTCTTCGTAACAAGGTACTGCTCGCCCATGTCAACTCATAGTCCGAAATAGTTATGTCTGAGAGCTCTACAATGCCTAGGTGTTGGAGGAGGGTGTGAGTCACTAAGGCATAGTCGATGCCGGAGTAGGATGTATGTAAGTGTGAGTAAAAAGAGTAATCCCACATGTCAGGGTGTTTATAATGCCACACATCTACTAAGGCCGGATTCTCAATGTCACACTTGAAGTTAGAGGCCAAGGCCCCCAAATGTTGAAATGGGGCTCCGCTGTGATCTGGAATGGGGTCCAACACCAGATTAAAATCGCCACATATGATAATGTCACCTTCCATCCCCTCCAATTGTTCTTGCAATATGCGTCTAAGGTAAGTGTCCTGTGAGGTGTTCAGTGCATATACGTTGAGCATTGTAAGTCTTCGCTTCCCCCGAATGAGATGTAGGGCCAGATATCAGCCCACCCCATCCCTCACCACGTTGGTAACAGATGTGTAGAAGCATGCTTTACAGAGAATACCCACACCAAGCGTTTTGGTGTTTGTGTACGCCCAATGTCGTCTTGGGTTTTTCGGGTGCGCCATATCGTGGTGATCGGCCCCCAGCAGTTGGGTCTCCTGTAGAAGGACGACATCAGGATCATGTTGTAATATGTATCACCAGATTTAGTCATGTTTTAGGGGAGTGTAAGCCCCAGAGATTCAGAGACATCATTTTAGTGTTTCCCAGCATAGACATGAAGTCAGGTGGGGTAAATAAGGTGCTCTATCTATGGAGAAGAGATAGCTTGAAAGGGCACTTTGTGTCTGTATGGAGGGGTAATCCACTATTGCGCAAATCGTCCGCAAGTGGGGGCAGCTAAAAGAAAACCTAAGCGAGGACTGCCATACTGGGGATCCATTGAGCAGAGCCCTCAAAGTGGAAACTATACTGCATGAACCCGCACCTCCCTATCTCACATTGGTAAATTCAACAGTTTGTCATCCACAGGAAATCCCACAGACAAAATGAATTGACCTGTTATAGAAAACAGAACATATGCAGTGAGGTACACAGGACGGATGACACCATATGCTTCTACTATTCCGTTATTGGGTCTCCCTACAAGATCGGGACTGCTCACTAACCGTGCGTTGCATAAGTGGGCGGACGCGTGTCTCACCACAATAGGAGATTTTTTACCGGAGGGTTTGTTAATGTCCCATGCAACATTTGTGCGCGTACATGGTGCCTCTGATGCACTGTTCCTGTTACATGAACACGAATCCAGATATATATGCACTACCTGGTCACCCGATGACACTGAACCACGTACGAATACGCTACTTACCATGCAATAACTCATGGGTATAGGGGCACACCTGACAAAATGATTGATTTACGGAATTCGAACTGAGAAGGCGTTCTCACTACGACAGTTGCGGGACAGGTGGGAAGTGGACACTGCCGTGAACTTACAGTTAGGGAATGGGACACCATACTGGGATACCCAAGAAAGTATCTCGTAATCCAAAATGTAAATTTATTCAACTGATGCTGTTGCATAGAGTTTATTTAACCCCACACAGATTGTGTGCTATGTTTCAAGGGGCGAACCATTCCTGCCCACACTGCCACGCACCAAATGCTGGGCTGATACACATGATATGGGACTGTCCTCGTCTGGGACACTACCTGGCGACGATATGCAAAATACTGTCGGATATAGCCCCGGTGCGTTCTAACGACACCTTGGAATATTGCATATTGGGATTAGGGCCCTATGATGAGAAGGGAAATTCCACCTGTCGTTTCGCTAATCTTACGCTCCTTTTAGCTAAATGAGCCATAACCACACGATGGAAAGCTACCAGGTTTACGGAATTCGAACTGAGAAGGCGTTCTCACTACGACAGTTGTGGGACAGGTGGGAAGTGGACACTGCCGTGAACTTACAGTTAGGGAATGGGACACCATACTGGGATACCCAAGAAAGTATCTCGTAATCCAAAATGTAAATTTATTCAACTGATGCTGTTGCATAGAGTTTATTTAACCCCACACAGATTGTGTGCTATGTTTCAAGGGGCGAACCATTCCTGCCCACACTGCCACGCACCAAATGCTGGGCGGATACACATGATATGGGACTGTCCTCGTCTGGGACACTACCTGGCGACGATATGCAAAATACTGTCGGATATAGCCCCGGTGCGTTCTAACGACACCTTGGAATATTGCATATTGGGATTAGGGCCCTATGATGAGAAGGGAAATTCCACCTGTCGTTTCGCTAATCTTACGCTCCTTTTAGCTAAATGAGCCATAACCACACGATGGAAAGCTACCAGGTCCCCGTCCCTACAGGACTGGCTACGGAAATGGTGAGATGGGGCAGCGCAGAAGGGGCTGAACTTAAAAGAGAGGAATATAGGTGCCTACTAAAAACGCAGATCTCCTTGATCTGGAATGCAATGATGGAGGAATATGCTGCGATAGATATATTATCCTATTAGGGAGCGATGTCAATAATATGGGGGGATTGGACCACCACCACGAAGCGTGTGGACTTCTCATAACACCGGTGGGCTTTATTATTAGTCGCTTAGTGAGACTGCTTTGTACACTTCAGACAGAATGTGAGACCGAAACATTTAAGATTTTCATATTGATATGTCATTATTATTACAGCTGTTTATGGCCGAGCGTGTGGGGGGAGGGACTGGTGGGTGAGTTGTGTTAGATTGTTGTAAAGGTAATGGATATTGATAGAGCTAATTGATAATGATTGGTTATACTGTTTCACTAGTGCAACCGACAATGCTGTGAACTACCTGTACTAGATTGCTGTTCATGATTTGTATGACGGTTTTAGACTTCTATACATAGTTATGCAGGAAAACTCATAGATCTTCGGCATTCCAGAGGTGTATTTCTTTGAACTGTTTGTAACCATGTATAACTAAGTTAGGTACCACTGTGTTTGCGCTGTGCTATACACTGTGTTGCGAATTGTTGTATAAAAATCAATAAAAACAAATAATAAAAAAAAATAGAAAACAGAACACAACGAATATAAACAATAGACCAACAAGGTCCAACAGCGACTTCCACGGCATGCGGGGGACGACATCTAAGAGCTCAAGCCCCGCTGGTGGAGTCACCCTCTTGGGGAACAAGTCGCCATAGGGATGGTCATCAGAGGAGGAGAAGAGTCTAACACTCAGTATAAGGGAAGGCCTCTGTGAGGCCCCGCGGCCCAGTGCCGTCAGAGATAAGCAGAAGAGTACACAGGGTGGCGTCAATATAAGTATGCTGGCGGATGACAGCGTGGTGGAGCGTCTATATACAGAGGGACCTGTGGTGGAGCGAGAGAGGCATCCCAAAGGCCCCGGAGGTGGTGAATGATGTCTTGCTTGGTTTCCTGTGTGGACTCTCCAGCCTGCCGTTTATCGGGAGCTGCGGAATCACTGTGGTCCACAGAGGCCGGAGATTTCTCCCAGAAGGGCCTCTCTCAAAGGAGGCATCACGATCCTGGGGGTCGACAGCCAGGTCCAGTAGGTGTTTCGCCTCCGTGAGTGATCTCAGTGAACGGCACTTGCCCTCCAACGTGAACAAAAAGGCAAAGGGGTGGCCCCACTGGTAGCGAATCCCAAGGTCACAGAGCTTGTCGGTAACAGGCTTAAATTCTCACAAGGAAAGCAAAATGGAAGCATTTTATTGTAATTGCGAAGTGTGATGGAAACACAGATTTTAATAGGATCAAAACAAATAACGATGATGTTGCACAAATAAAAAATATTCACTGAAACTAAGAGTGGGCAGCAAATTCCGCTCCGCTCGCGGAGCATGCAAAATTTGGGCATTTCAGCGCTCCGCGGGGATGCACAAATGTAGAAACTTCTGCGATCCGCGGCGGAACGGTATTTGGGGCATGAGGTAATTAAACCTCACCAGGAAGTGTGACCAGGAGGCTGCTTTCTCCTCATCTGCTGCTCTGATCGGCCTCTGACCCTTATAAACAAGAGGCTTTTGAACTCGCATTGAAGCCCTGTCCGTTTGGATACGCCCTACAGCTCAATCAAGGGACCTCAGCACCATTCGGTGCGGTGACAAAGTTACAGACACATGGTCACTGGAGACAATTCTTCTGTCCCTTAACGCAGCTGTAGTGTAGGGAAAACACTATACATTTACACAACGAGGTAGCGCTTACTGATTAGCCATTAGAAAGTACTCCAGCTAAGTAGAGGAATTGCACAAAACGGTGCATCTTTGATAAATATGCAGGGCAGGATTCATTTTGGCACAATGCTCGTCTGCCCCTGACTCCCTGAGAGTGACCCTGCATAGATTACAACGGGCGCAGCAAAATCTCAGCGAGCACGTGAAATTCTGCAATTTCCGCCTACCAACCCCGATTTCCACACAATATCATTTGAGCCGTCAATACAGTTTTATCAGTAAAACTGTGTGCATGTAGAAATGTAGTCGCCATTTCAATGGAAAATGTACTGTTTATAAATGACAGTGTACTACCACACAATGCTTTAGTTACATAAAACAATTGCGCACCTTCTGTCCTTTTATCTTACGTTTGATGTTTGGTTTGCAAATGTATGTTGTGAAAGGCTGCCAACTCTCAGAACTTGACAAGAGAAATTTGTTTTGTGATAATTTTAAAGATTCCAGGAAGTTATTAAAAGAGCACATAATGCGAATAAAGAGCTGATGAGAATGCTCTTAATGTTATAAAAATGTTGTTTACTGTAATAGTTGATTGTACACACAAACTACACGTTTTGGCGAAGCCTATACGTGCCGTTTGTGTGCACAATAAACTATTGTGCTGCTCTTTGGTACCGGCATCGCAGGAGGTGAATCGGTAAAGTGCTGCAGTTTTCAGAAATATATATATATATATGAGACAAACATGGGGAAATATCAGAATCTACAGTCAAATGAAATCGACGAATACAAGAACAAACCAGATGAATTTTGATTTATCATGAAATATAGCAAAGAACATAGGGAGATACGCAACATCAAGCGCATTGGCTCCTAATCTTGAGTGACCCAAAATCGACGAATACAAGAACAAACCAGATGAATTTCGATTTATCATGGAATATAGCAAAGAACATAGGGAGATACGCAACATCAAGCGCATTGGCTCCTAATCTTGAGTGACCCAAAATCGACGAATACAAGAACAAACCAGATGAATTTCGATTTATCATGGAATATAGCAAAGAACATAGGGAGATACGCAACATCAAGCGCATTGGCTCCTAATCTTGAGTGACCCAGTGATTGGACAGACGCTTTCACAAAAAGTCACTATCACTCATAAAAGAACCAGATGTATGAGGTATAGTCTGATGATGACTAATCCAGAGGTTATTGAAAACTGTAGCTGGCTTAAAACCCACAAAGGATTCTACAGATGTAAAACACGCAAAGCATGTCAATTGGGTATAAACAAAACCACATACACAACACCTTTCAGCCAGAAGGAGATTAAGATCAGTAGGTTACTTACCTGCAAGACAGAGTATGTTATATATGTTTTATTGTGCCCATGTGGGCTGCAATACATTGGCAGTACTAAACTGCAGGTCCACAAACTCATTTTACATCACATCAGGGCCATAAACAATCACGATAACACATACCCGGTGGCAAGACACTTCAAGGAACGTCACCAGTCAAGGAGTCAGGATCTAAAATATTATCTGGTCGACTCAGTGCCCCCGAGTAGACGGGGGGGCAACAGAGAGGCCAAACGGAGAAGATTAGAGACAAGGTATATCCTTGAGATGGATTCTAAATATCAGAGGAGGGCTGAATAACACTGAAGACATGTATACATGTATATAAATCCGTACATAGAATCATCAGGTCATATATACAACAAGTATTTACAATGCAATGGTCTCGGCATTGTTAAAGTTAGAGCTATTGGCATTGCTCATGACATTATTTTTTATTTATGTTTTTGTTTTTAAAACATAAATAAATGGTATTGTCATTTACAATGCCAATAGCTTAATTGCTCGCAAATGCCAGACCTATTGCATTTGCACCCACACAGAGCCACCCACACACACACACAGCTACCCACACAGAGCCACCCACGCACACAGACCTACCCACAAAGAGCCACACACACACACACAGAGCTACCCACTCAGAGCAACCCACACACTCACACAGAGCTACCCAACCAGAGCTACCCACACAGAGCTACCCACACAGAGCTACCCACACACAGACACAGAGCCACACACACAGAGCCACAGCGAGGGGGCAGGAAAGCAAGCACAGCGCCGCCGGGGGCAGGAGAGCAAGCACAGCGCCGCCGGGGGCAGGAGAGCAAGCACAGCGCCGCCGGGGGTAGGAGAGCAAGCACAGCGCCAGGGGCAGGAGAGCAAGCACAGCGCCGGGGCAGGCGAGCAAGCACAGCACCAGGGCAGGCGAGCAAGCACAGCGCCAGGGGCAGGCGAGCAAGCACAGCGCCAGGGGCAGGCGAGCAAGCACAGCGCCGGGGCAGGAGAGCAAGCACAGCACCAGGGGCAGGAGAGCAAGCACAGTACCAGGGGCAGGAGAGCAAGCACAGCGCAAGGGGCAGGAGAACAAGCACAGCACCAGGGGCAGGTGAGCAAGCACAGCGCCAGGGGCAGGAGAGCAAGCACAGCGCCAGGGAATTGTGTCAGGAGAATAGAGGTGCTGCTGCTACAGAGTGTGAGGTGAGGCGGGGTGGGGGGGGTTCTGGATGGGTTGCAGTGCGGACAATAAAAGACAGAGGGTGGGTGGATGCGCGGGGCAGCTGGCGGGTGGGTGTTTGCTGGGGCTGGGAGTTCGGAAAGGGGCCCAAGGAGGGAGGGTCGTCTTGATTGAGGAAATAATTGCATGGAATAAGTAGATGCATGGGATGCGGGCATAGGGGAGAAGGCTGGGGCAGGGACTCAGCAAATGGTAAAGAGTGTGGGGGTGGGTATTCACCACAAGCGGCGCAGGATGGCATAACAGGGCCAAATACCGTTAAGGAGACCCCCGTCCCTGCGCAGCGTTCAGCAGACAATAACGGGTGTGGGAGCCTTCAAGGCCGCAGCAGCAGAGAGGGCCGGGGTGCCCGGTGAGAGAGTGCAGACTCCGCAATACAAAGTGTGCAAGAAGGTTTCACGTGTAAAATTGTGGTTGTGGCCTCCGTGCACCGCAATGGGTGCGAACCTGTTGCAGGGTGCTTGGGGGGCACGTGGTGTGGAGGTGATCAGTGTACCCTTGGCAGGCAACAATGTGCACAAAAAAGCGTGGACGGAGTCCTTTGTTAGAAGTGCGGGATGGACTCTTTGTACAAGGTGCCACACCTGTGGGTAGAAGTGCTGGATGTGGTTGTGCTGTCGTTGTGTAACATGGTGGGGGCGATAATTGTGCAGGGTGCAGGTCCAGTCTGCGTGCTCTTGGTCTTTTGTCCGACTGAGGCGGGGGTCGAGGGCAGTGCCGGGTCGGACGCGGTGCTTGAGGGCTCTCGGGCGGACAGAATAGGGTGCGTTGGGGCGATCTGTGTGGGTCGGTCATGGCGATGAGAGAGTGCGTGGAGATGGCGGCTTGGGCGGCACGGATAGAGGACTCGCATTGCTCAGAAGGGGGTTTGGCGCGAACGCTTCCTCATTGGGGAGTGGGTGGGTTTGGACAGGCAAAGCGGGGCCCTGGCCTGCTAATGGCTGTGGCGTTTTGTATTTTGGGGGGGGGGGCTCAGTGGTGTTCCGTTTGTTGACCTGGTTGGTGTGGCAGAGGGGCGTCTCTGGGTGATTTCTTGGGAGGCGGCCGGCTGAACATGGAGCATCGCTGGTTATGCCAGGGTCGGAGCCTGCGGGGTGCCAGGCGGCTGCGCATGCATGGCATGGTCTTAAGTAAAAATGGGGCATTTATAAAGCCCTTCGCCTGCTCTACACTTCATGTAAGGTAGTCATTAAATGCCCCCAGTGTAACTTAAATGCCGGAATGGACTTGCCCCCATCGCCCTTGACTGCCATAGGTGGAGATGGGCATCGAAAGTGCCTAGCAAGGCAGCTCCAAAGGGCTGTAATTGAGGTCCGGTAGAGTGTACAGCTCCTTGAAGACCAGAGGCACTGTCCCGTTGAGTTGTACTTTGGGTTGGGGCAGAAGGGGGAGAGCACTTATACAAGAGGCCCTTCCTACCAAGGAGTAAGTTTGCAATTCGGGGTGGGCATGCTGGGCACGGAGGGACAAGAGGACACGAAGGGATAGATGTGTGGAGAGGTGCGCAGCCTGCGGCTGGTTGTGGGGTGAAAGGGGGGCGCTTGCGAATGGTTAGAGGCTCATTTAGGGGTGCGGATACGGGGTTGGGGCTCAGGAGCAGAAGATGTGGCGTAACAAGACGGGGGGCTATACTTGGAGCTGGGGTTCCGACGTCTGAGGAACACGGGGGGCACAGGAACAGGCACAGGAAGAGGCTGAAGGGGGATGGGTGCAGGGTCGACGCTGGTGAGGGGAGGGTGCCCCGGACTGCTGGTGTTCAAGGAAAGTGAAGGAGTCGGGGGGGGTCTGGAGCATGTAGGGGTGGAAGAAAGTCATGGTGGGGTGTGGTCTACTTCTAGACAAAGGTGCAAAGATAGCGAAAAGCGCGCTAGGGGCACTAATTAGGGACCATGGCAGAGGCAGCGTCGGGTCAGATGGCAGCGTAAAGTTGGGAGGGACCAGGTTTGGGGGAGGGGGCCGTCTAGGAGAAGGAATGCATGGAGATAAGGATATAGGAGGAGATATCGGAGTGGGCGAGGGATGACCAGCCAAACGGTGTAGGGGCGGGGGAGGGGGCGGTCATCAGGAGGAGGTCCGGGGGGTGCGGGCGCTGTGGAGTGCCCGCTCGCCTTTGTGTGCCGTCACAATGGTGTGCCCAGTTCCGCAGTACTTGCACCCTGTTTGGGACGATCTGCAGGATGGTCCAGTGGTCCCTCCCTCGCACCGTTATATAACGCAGACTTTACCCGAAGGTGTTGAGCGCGTCACAATGGGAACAGGAGGATACATGGAAAAATTACAAGTGAACAAATTACAAAAGGAAAGGTTGGGTTGCATGGGGCAAAGGTGACAATTGTGAGCGAATAAAAATACAAGGGGTCGGTTGGCATGGGGGGGTTGCGGGGCGAAAGGAGTGGTGAGCATAGAGAAGTGCTGCCAGGGAGTTGGGACCCTCCTCCCACCCACTGTAGAAGTTAAATAAGGGGGCAAGTGACAAGACAACAGGGATTCGAAGGTCTACATGACAATGGGTACATGACAATTTGGTAGTTAAGAGGTTCAAATGGGGAATAGTTAATAACAGACATCTGCCTTTCGATAGCGTGAAGATCCCTTGCTTCTCTGGCGGCGGTCAAGCTGAAATGGCTTCAGCAAAGGCCAACATTTTCCGATTTGGGGGCGTGTTTTTCGTTCTCTCCTCTTCCCATTGGCTGAAAGGTAAAATTCCAGCCAATGGGAAGAGGAGAGAAAGAAAACAAGAAAGAAGCTAAACCCCCCCCCCCCCCCGAATCGGAAAAAGACGGGGCTTGAACGGAGTTACGCCCCTCTACTCCAATGGCTGGCCGCCGTTTAGGAAGCCAGCCAATGAAGAAGAGGGGCGGGTTCAAGGCCCCTACTAAGAAACATTAAATCTCTGACCGAGACTGTGCAAGCGCACCCGCCTATGGTCCACGACCTAAAAAGGGAAAACATCAAAATGAATGTCACAAATGAAGTACTCTAAGACTTTTGCACAATAAGGGGCTTTTTACTAACATGTCTTTTAAGGTATTTATATGTATTTATATAATGTATTTATATATTTAATATTCCACATCTGAGACATCTGTAAGTGAGCCAAATTTGAATCAAGCTGCTATGCCTTAATGATATTTAACCTTTGTATTTATACATGTATTACCAAATAATAGCAAAATAAGGCTCTAAGTATCTGAAGTACTCACTCCAAACAATTAGAAAAATCTAAATTATTGAAAGGTTATTCTACAACTGTATATAGAAAAAAGAAAAATATATGGCAGATCAATAAACAAAAAGTGTTATGAAATTAATAACACAAATTGAAATGAAACAGAAGGGGATTTTGTTTAAGAAATTTAGCACTGGCACTTTATTTATTCATTTCTGCACAATTTTGCACATTGGAAATAGAACATAACGCACATAAAATCAAAGAACAGGATTGTATACAAATATGAAATATGTGTGTGCCATTTAAATATTGTAATTTGTGCATAGACCAAATGGGATTTTAAACTCTTGTGCCAATTGAATAACTGCATTTAATGCAAATATTAAGGTGATACAATACACAATTCAGTAACGGCACTAATTTATTTTTACATGCCAAAACCAAATGGGAATGACAAAATTAGATAAACATGATTAGGATATCCTAATTATCAATTCCTTATGTCACAGTTCCAAACTCGAAGATAAAACTGAATTGTGTTCTAAACGTAAATAAATACACAAAACACATGTCAAATGAAATATCAAGGTTGTAACATACGCATTGATGCAATTATATAAGATTAAGAAATTTTTTTAATATGTACAAAAAAATTATGTCTATGAACATGTGTAAATTCAAACCTATCACTGAGCACAATGTCACTTTAAATATGCAAAAGATGACCACAACGTTACCATGTGATCAAGACTCGCGCAGAGTTGAAACGCGTAATGGTGGCATCAGGAAAATAAAGAATTAAGAATACTTGCACCAATTCCGTGCTCCGTGTCCATGTGTGGCGGGTGACAGCTGAGGAACTCGCGGATATCGAGATATATACATATATAAATATACATATATATATATTCACTGAAAAAAACATAGGTTTCAAGCCTTATATAGTTAGGAATTAGCATTTAAAAAACCTTGCAAATTCACTTAAAAAACCATAGGTTTCAGGCCTTATATAATTAGGAAGCAGCATTTAAAAAACCATTGAAATTGCTCCTATATAGTTAGTTGTACTAACTATATTTCGCGCACCCGCAATCCACTGCTGATGATGTCACATATTACATCATTCATGACATGGTCAGTGACATCACTGATGACATCTCATTTGACATCACTGACGACATCACTGATGACATCATCCAGTGACTGTGTGTTTCTGTAAAGTTTAAATATGTTTTTCATATTGAAGAATGAGTGGATGTATAATTGTCTGGATGAAGGATTTAGTAGGTGCGTGACTGACTGTATGAGTGAGTGATTAAATGTGTCTTACTAAATGCATGGGTAAGTAACTAAACTGTCTGAATGTGTGCATCAGTCTGTCTGTTGTTGTGTAAGCTGCTGCATGTGTTGATCAGTAGCTATATGAGTGGCTAAATTGGTTATTGATTGGTTGCCCAAGTTTTCGAATGGGAGACTGAGTGTGTGTGTGGGTGGCTTGGAGGTGTGTGACTCTGTGCATAGATGTGTGAGCAGTTGATTCACTAGGTGTATGAGTTCAAGAGTGCATGTGGAAACAGCTATATAGGCGGTTGACTGTGTGCATGGGTGTGTTGGTGAGTGAATGGATATCTCAGTGCTACATGTCTAAGTAAGTACATATGTAAAACACAGTGCATGCGAGAGTTGGCATATATAAATGACTATACATGAGAGCCAGTGAAAGTGCGAGTGGCTGTATGGATCATTGTGTACTTGTATCAGTGATTGTATAAGAGAGTAAGTATGTATTAGTATATGTTTGAATAAGTAAGGTGTTGTGCATGACTGACTAGATGTGCGAGTAACTCCATGGATGAGTGGCAGTGTGTGAGTGTCTGCATAGGTGTATGAGTGCATATGATAGTGTTGTATTGATGAGTGACTGTATGTATGAGGGATTCTATGGGTGAATGAGTGAATGTGTGTGTAGACCTATGAATCAGTGAGTGCGTATGTAGTAACTGTTATTGGTGTGTCAATGGTTTCAAGAATGGTAGTCTGTATTTAACACTGGGTGTATCAAAGGTTATATTAGAGTGTGAGGAGGTGCATCGTAATATCACATGAATGATATCATCAGTGATGTGATCAGTGATGTCAAATGAGATGTCATCAGTGATAACACTTGAGATGTCATCAGTGATGTCACTGACCATGTCTTGAATAATGTAATATGTGACATCATCAGCAGTGGATTGCGGGTGCGCGAAATATAGTTAGTACAACTAACTATATAGGAGCAATTTCAATGTTTTTAAAATGCTAATTCCTCATTATATAAGGCCTGAAACCTATGGTTTTTTAAGTGAATTTGCAAGGTTTTTTAATTGCTAATTCCTAACTATATAAGGCTTGAAACCTATGGTTTTTTCAGTGAATTTGCAAGGTTTTTTAAATGCTATTTCCTAACTATATCAGGCGTGAAACCTATATTTTTTTTCAATAAATTTCAAAGGTTTTGTAAATGCTAATTCTATTAGCGGATAACGTTTATATATGTTATTATCCTTCTGGGACCACCTGAGCAGCCATCTTGTTTCTCAGGAGAAGTGAGGCACAAGAGAGCACAAAACAAGAGTGGAAAATGCGAAAAGGGGGCAGGGTTGAGACCCCCTGACCCCCTAGCCCTTCTCAGGGGGTCCCAGAAGGACCACCAAGTTTTTTTAAATCGCGGGGTACGCGTACGGTACGCTTACGGTGCGCGTTCCCCTGCGATTATTTTGAATTTTTTTTTTTTGCCCTTGGGGGTCCTTTTGGGACCCCCTGAGAAGGGCTAAAGGGTTGGGTGGTCTCTACCCTGCCCCCTTTTCGTGTTTTCCACTCTTGTTTTGGGCTCTCTTGTGCCTCAGTTCTCCTGAAAAACAAGATGGTGGCCAACACTTCCTGGTTTGGACAGTTTGGAATGTTGACAGTCGACTGTCAGCCAATCAAAAACTCGCTCTCGCACGTAAGGGTACACGCACGTACGCGTACTGTACGCGTACGGTGAGCGCATATAGATATATAATTTGCTCAAATTCAATTTTCTCAACAACTACTGGAGGGATTTTCACCAAATATAGAAAATGCACTACAGCATACCCGTCCCTACCATTTTGCCAAGTTTGGTGTAATTCCGTTCACCCGTTCGGGCTGTAGCCGTGTCTAAAGGTCCCATAGAAAATGCCATTTGAAAATTTTCAAATTCAATTTTCTCAAGAACTACTGGAGGGATTTTCACCAAACATAGCAAAGGCACATCTGCATACCAGACCCTACCATTGTGTCAAGTTTGGTGTAATTCCATTCAGCCGTTCGGGCTGTAGCCGTGTCTAAAGGTCCCTATGGAAATTAACATGGGGAAAACACGTTTTGGGACCCCCCTTTCGGCCCCCGCTTGACGAATCACCCCGAAACTTTCAGGGATGGAGCGGAGCGGAACTGGCCACAATTCTGGTAAATTATACACAGATTCCTCAATCAGCGCCAAAGTTATTCCCAATAGAATGTTGAGCGCATATAGATATATAATTTGCTCAAATTATTTTTCTCAACAACTACTGGAGGGATTTTCACCAAATATAGAAAAGGTACTACTGCATACCTGTCCCTACCATTTTGCCAAGTTTGGTGTAATTCCATTCAGCCGTTCGGGCTGTAGCCGTGTCTAAATGTCCCATAGAAAATGCCATTTGAAAAATGTCAAATTCAATTTTCTTAAGAACTACTGGAGGGATTTACACCAAACATACAAAAGGCACTGCTGCATACCAGTCCCTACCATTTTGCCAAATCTGGTGTAATTCCGTTCAGCCATTCGAGCTGTAGTCTTGTCAGAATGCCCCTATGGAAATTAACATGGGGAAAACACGTTTTGGGACCCCCCTTTTTTCTCGGCCCCCGCTTGACGAATCCCCCCGAAACTTTCAGGGAAGGAGCGGAGCGCAGCGAGGCAAATTTAAAGAAAATGACAGGCAGATCCCTCAATCGGCGCCAAAGTTATTCCCAATAGAATGTTCGGAATTTCCTATGGTAACTAGTATATATATACATATATATATATATATATATATATATATATGTATATATATATATATATATATATATATATATTCAAAACACAGTTTTGCCTGGTAAAAGAGAGCCCACGATGGTATTCAAATTCAGCCAATTTTAATGGGAAAAGGCACCGCAGAAACAACAGACAGGTGCCACGCTGGAATGTGAAGTCTTTTTCCGACGCGTTTCGTGCTAAACAGCACTTCTTCTTGGGATACAGGCTTCGCACTGACTGACTAAATTGGCTGAATTTGAATACCATCGTGGGCTCTCTTTTACCAGGCAAAACTGTGTTTTGAATATATATATATATATATATATATATATACTATATGGATATATGGATATATATCCAGTCAAACAGTTGTCACCAGTATCCACAAGACAACAAGCTGAGGCCCATTTGCATTCCAGGTGAGTTTTATTGGCAGAAAACACCAATAAAACTCACCTGAAATGCAAATGGGCCTCAGCTTGTTGTCTTGTGGATACTGGTGACAACTGTTTGACTGGATTTACGGGGGTAAGGCGAACCCCGCTGTGGCCCGCCGAATACAAGTGGCGTCGGTTCATTTCGCCATTGTTTATGGGATATATATATATATATATATCAACACAGCACCCCCAACCGCTGTCGAAGCGGTAAAACAGCAGGAGCAGACCTCTTCTCATTTACGCTGATTAGGCTCAGAAGTAAAACGCCATCACACCATCAGTGATATAAGCAGTGGAAAATTTATTGCAGCAAGTGCAGAGCAAATGCTCTCCTCGACGCGTTTCGCTCCGCAGGCGGAGCTTGGTCACATGACGCGCCCAAAGTAGGTGTAACTATATATAGTGAAGAAAAGGCTCTATCACCCATAAAAAAAGGGTTGAAAGCACAAAACAATAAATGGGCATAAAATCAATTCATGAATACATAGTCACTTTGTGTTTGTGTTCGATAAAACACACATGCACAACAAAACAAATACAAGCATAGTGCTCAAATCATTATAAAATGAAGACAATCATCATTTTAAAGAATGTACAATTTGAAAACAAAGTAAACAACACCGAAAGGCAATCAGAGCATAGTGCTCATGTGCGAAGGTTTAAGGTTTGAATGAATAGACTGTAATTCATGATGGTAATTTCAAAATCGAGTAGGGTGATGTAGCAAGTTTACCAATTTCTAATATTGAGAATCGGATTCTTAAACAGAGCTTGATACTATATAAAATGAAATGTTGATCAAATAAATATCATGTATCTCAGGCTCCATACATTTAATAAAAATTCACACTAGATCACCTGGCAACCCAACCACAATGTTCCAGAAGGTATATCTCCTTGTAATCAGTGTACCCTAATGACATGAAACATGATATTTAGTATGCCAACTAAAACAAAAAGTGCTTGTGTAAATTGGGTGAAAAAACACAAATTATAAAAAATGTGTGATAATGAACGCTCACAGCTGAAGCACACGATCTGAAAATCATCCTAATTCTTTTAGAATAAAACTAAAACCATAAAGCCTAACAAATGTCTAATCAGAATGTACACAATTAGACTAGCTTTAGATACTGAATTCTAGAAAAACCTCAAAAATGGGTTCGAAATTTCAATTATAGAAAGTTGTGAAGTTCATCAATTGCATTTAAACCATTTGTTGCCTTAGAATCGAGCAATAGAATAAAATAAGTCTCTCTTTGTCTAAGAAGTTTCTCTCTGTCTCCCCCCCGTCCGGGGTTGGGGACTGACCCCAAAAGTGTATACTGAAGATCTTTCAATTTGTTGCTGTGGACGGCTTTAAAGTGGCGAGCCACCGGGTAATTACTGTCCGAATTTACAATTGCACGTATATGCTGTAAAATACGTTGATTGGCTGGTAGTTTAGTACTGCCAATATAAGACAAATTGCATGTACAGGTAAGTTGGTAAATTACAAAGTCACTACGGCATGTCAAATATTCTGTGATGGCGATCGGTTTATCATTAAATGCAGATTTGTAATGCGTGCCATTCATCGCGAACGTACGCGCGCAGCAAGACGTGCATTTAAAGAAACCTTTTTTGGACAGCCAGGTTAGTTTAGGGGTTAATTCAGGTTGGGGCTTATCCAAAACATCTTTCATGGAGGGGGCCCTCCTGAAAGTGATCGCCGGTGTTTTAGGTAAGATGGGACCTAAAAGGACATCCGTCAAAATGATTGGCCATTCTGAGTTGATAATCCGTCTCAGTTTGTGTTCTTGTGAGCAATAAGTGGTAATGAGACGAACTGAACTGATACAACTGTCCTCAGAAATAGTCAAAATTTTGGGAGCCAGTAATTCATCCCTCGAAAGTAGAGACGCTTTCGAGAGGGCGCGTTGTAATAGTTCAGATTTATAACCGTGCTCGAATAGGTAATATATATATATATATATATATATATATATATATATATATATATATATATATATATATATATATATATATATATATATATATATATATATATATACACACACAATATTTTAAATTTTAATGGAAAGGTTGGAGCCTTTCTTAATTCAATTGGCCACTCATATTCCATACAATATCTTCTTTGATGCACTTGCACTGCTCCCACGTATCAATATGACGCTACCAACTTAATTTTTTGCTCCAATTTTACATTTTGCTTCTTTATTTCTATGCACTTTATTAATCTGCTAATATTATTTAATTGTCTAAGCAGTCGCGGACCCCTTAAGAAGACTCCGCTGACCCCAAGGGGTCCCCGGACCACAAGTTAAAAACCACTGCTCTATTCCATGCTGCATTCAGACTGTCAGTGTACCTACTTCACCACCTATCCATCTTTGCATCTAGCCATCCCCCGTTTGGTGTCAGGCCGCTATGTTTGTACCTTTCTATGCACCTACTCACCTTCTGCTGTAGGTTGAACTGATGTGTGTATTTGTCCTTTCCATCCAAGCGCCTGTTAGTGGTCAGAATATCTGGGGTGTACCTAGCCCTAGAAGTCAGACTACAATATGTATATACTCCTAAGGTGGCATTGCAGAAGGCTAACAACAGAACTCGTGAATCCTTGTTAGATCAGACGCCTAATATCAGGTCTGAGAGTGGCCTTGAGGATAACAATGAAGCACCTAGACTCATAACGGCCTACAGTAGACAAGCAAGGCAAATAAGATCCATCATGTCACAAAGGTGGCCGGTCTTATTAACTGATCAGGTTCTGAAACCCAGACTGCCTGATGGTCCCACTGTGACCTTTCGGAAGGGCCCTTCCTTGAGATCACAAATTTGTCATGACTTTCCTGAACTTAGGAAAAAGGAAGAGCGGATGAAATCACGTCATGGTTTCAAACGCTGTACTTCATGCAGGGCGTGCAAATTTGGCAAATATACCACTCAGTATTATACACCATTTAGTGCTGACCCAATTAACATCAGGGGTCAGTTCACCTGCAAAACTGAGTTCGCCATATATATCCAGACATGCACATGTGGACTCAGGTATGTCGGCAGTACACGACAACCTGTGCATGTCAGGATTTTCCAACATCTGCGGGCCATCGTGAACAATGACTCATCTTATCCGGTGGCCAGGCATTTTAAGAGTAATCATAAAAATGATTTACAGTGCCTATCCTATTTTGTCATCGCCTCTGTAGATAAACCTGTGAGGGGTGGGGATCGAGGCAGGATGCTTAGGAGACTTGAGTCCCAGTTTATTTTGGAATTAGACAGCAGATTTCCAAATGGGCTCAATAATACAGAAGATTTGTACGTTTTCCTGTAGTTTTTTGTAAATTTTGGTTGCTCTAATTTCCCTGATTACTGTAAATAACATCTACCAGTATTATCTTATTTTTGGCATTATCTTTGGACACAGAATTTCTTTCATACACTCCATCACTTTCTTCTTATTGTTATTTTTTCCTCATCACAAATTGCTTCATGGTTGTTACCATATAAGCCCTTTTTTCCCATTTTTTGATTTTCTTTTGGGATACACTTCTTTTTATTTCCATTTGGACATAGCCATGGGTTATTAGTTGGGTATTTCTGTTTCCCTAATCATAACCACATTATTATCACAAGTGGTTTTTTACTTTTGTACTACCTGTTGTGGCTCTAAATTTATGGTTGGCCATTTGCATTTCTGGCATTTAACTTCTTTATTGCCGTGTTACTTGATGAAGACATTTAGAACCCACTCATATTGGATTTTATCCAATTGCTTACTTTTTTTGCATCAATTTGCACAACATTGCACATTGTCACTTTATGAGTGTATATAAACAAATGATAATTGCACTTTGCATTTGCACTTTATCTTGCCAAACAAGTTTGCACATAATTGCGTATTTTGCACAATGCTTGGGTTTTATCTGAAGAAAATTGTAATTTATTTTCTAAATGAATTGCAACACGACGTGTTTTTTGCTGGATTTCATTTTGCACTTTAGCCAATTTTATTATATGCGTCACACTGTCGCAATTGTGGCCATTGGTGATATAAATTTAAATGTATCTTATAATATCAATGTACTTTAGAAAAAATAATTTTTTCACTTGTGGGTTTGAACCCTTTATTTGTGAGTAGTACACATTAAGTAATGATGCCATTGTTTGGAAAACAGACTCTTTAATGCTTGTAATGGAGTATGTCTTTTCTTTTCATCATCACATGGTGCAGTGTTTGAAAAAAAGAAAAAAAGAGAAAAAGAAAAAAATGCTAATTGAAACACAAAAAAAAGGTGAAGCACTGGGTATTTAAATGTGTATGCCGCATTAACTGACTGTCTGTGAGCAAGGGCGGATGCCCGAAACGTGTCAGATTTTGTTGGACTGAAGCTTTAAATAAATCTTGTGCCTTTATCTACCTTTTGGATTCGTGTGGTTTTCCTGGGTCGACTAAATGCGGAGCCTTTGCAAGACTGCTGTTGCTGCATATATATATATATATATATATATATACACACAATATTTTAAATTTTAATGAAAAGGTTGGAGCCTTTCTTAATTCAATTGGCCACTCATATTCCATACAATATCTTCTTTGATGCACCTGCACTGCTCCCACGTATCAATATGACGCTACCAACTTAATTTTTTGCTCCAATTTTACATTTTGCTTCTTTATTTATATGCACTTTATTAATCTGCTAATATTATTTAATTGTCTAAGCAGTCGCGGACCCCTTAAGAAGACACCGGACCACAAGTTAAGAATCACTGCTCTATTCCATGCTGCATTCAGACTGTCAGTGTACCTACTTCGCCACCTATCCATCTTTGCATGTAGCCATCCCCCGTTTGGTGTCAGGCCTCTATGTTTGTACCTTTATATGCACCTACTCACCTTCTGCTGTAGGTTGAACTGATGTGTGTATTTGTCCTTTCCATCCAAGCGCCTGTTAGTGGTCAGAATATCTGGGGTGTACCTAGCCCTAGAAGTCAGACTACAATATGTGTACCTAAACCAATTACCTATACCCCCTCCTTGCTGGATGTGCCATAGCTGTGGGTGTGTACTCAGCCCTCCATCTGTACCCTACAGGCTAGATATGAGATTGCTTTATGTGCATCTGGACGCTGTCTTCATACATCCATTCTTCCAGCTGCAGATGCAAGCCAAAATGTTGTGTGTGCACTTTTCGTGCCACCTGTACCGCATCTGGGTGAGATAACTTTATTCATTGACAGACTGCTGAATCTACGGCTCTCCTGTTGGCTGTAGGTCAGACTACTGTGGGTGTACCTAATGCTCATTTTCTACCCCCTGCTGGCTGAAAGTCAATATCTATGTCCACAGTTCCCATCCATGCTCAGACTTACCCCTGATGGACTGTACAGAGTTGACACGCATAGCAGCAGCAGGACAAGGAAGCTCTTTTCCATTGTTCTGAAATAGAAGACAGTGTGGTTTAGTCCTTGCCACCTGAGAATTTAATTTCAAAACCGCAGTACCATAGACCGATCTTAAAAAGTACCTCAAGGTTGGAGAAGGAACACGCTTTGAAAAGGATACTAGATTCTGTCTACATTTTGTTATAGGTAACTGTCTAAAAAAGCAAACCTTGAAACATTTAAGGGCCCCAGGGATTGTGGGTCCTGAGCCCTTCGATCACCAGTGCTAAAGGTTGCTTTTCAGGACGTATCCGAGAGAAGACATGTCGGGGTCATGAAGGCAGCAGCTTCCGCTCCTTGCACCCACCCCTCCACAGCCTTTCAGAAGCAAACAGGAGGAAGTGGAAGCACAAAGGGGTTCATTCTTGTGAATCATCTTCAGTCAAAAGGTGCATTGTATCACTACTGCTACCCCTCCATTTTGATAAATAGATGTCTATGTCCCTAATCTTGAATAAGCAAAGCCTCTTCTCCCGGGGATCCTCAGGAGCCTAACGAAATGAATGCTCATCAGGAAGACCAAGCCCACATTTGGGCTCATTCAGGGGATGGGAATACACCACCTACCCTATTTCCTCTACCTTTCTCCTCTGAACCCGTCCTACAATCCGCCATTTGCATGATTATAGTGAGCATCTAGCTCAGGAACCAGCAGAGCACTGGTTTTTTCGGGTCAGACCATGGGCAGGAAGACATGGGAGATCCTTGGTCAAAGGATGTCTATGCTCTTCACTCACCAACCCCCTGTATCTTGGTGATTCTGAGTTATACAGGGGCGGCCTGTCACAGTATCTCACGAGACTTTCCCACCTCTATCCTGACTCGATCTACACACAGGAGCAAGAAAGCCTACGATTGTTCGTCGAATCTCTAACTCTGCTCCTTTTCTCTTTGTCTGGTAAAAACACACCGAGGTAGCCTATTTTGGCTGTACCAGGAAGTGTCACACAAATAAATCATGCCAGTTGAGGAGGGGCTCTGACAGAAGAACCAGCAGACAGCGAAGGGGAGTGGCAGGCAAGGGGTTGATTGAGAGAAGAGGATTCTTATCCAAAGGAGCACAGGCTCACTATGGTTGAGGGATCTCCAGGAGTCCCAAGGCTGGAGGAGTCTTCTATTGTTCTCCTTTGATAATGAGATGGCATCCTCCCACTAGGAAGATGGCCTTTTGGAGTAAGTGAGGGTTCCATCCTCAAGGGCCTGGAAACCTACATTCTCACCTGAAACTCCACCCTGACCTTGGATCTCATTTGGACCTAGGGAGAAAATTAGGAATAACCTAGCTATGTGCATACTCAGCGAGAGAGGGAGAAAGAAAGAGAGACAGAGCAAGAGAGGGGGACCTCACAGTGATCTTAAGAGATCTTGTCACAGTTCAACAAGGGCCTGGATCTGTACCATAACTGAGCGAGTTGTATAGTGTACTCTAGCATCTCACACTAGACAATGAAAGGGGTATAGAGAGTGCTATTGGCAACAAATAATGCGTGTTGATGGCAAACAATGTTTTTAGGGTAGATAGTCATTTTGTTGTATAAGGGTTAAACATGGTAGTGTGTTTCTTTATATTGGCAGGGCACTCTTCAAAACAGCAGGTGTTAGTCTTTTGGTCCAGGTTACGGGGTTTTCAGAGCGTACTGGACAGTATCAAAGATGAAGCTGACAGTTCATCTCACTGGTCTGGCATACAGACACTAATGCTCCAATGGTTAGCTCAGACTCCTAGCTTCCTACTTTCTAGTAGCAGTGAGAGAGCATCTCGTAGTTACTTAGAGGAGATTTTGTGAAGGTTGGTTTCAAGTTAAGTACAATGTAACCCAAGATATCACATTTTATCAAGGTCACTGCCTACTCAAGAGTACTACTAATGGTGACCGTATCCTCAAAAATATTTTCCATAGTAAAACACAAAATAAGACGCCATCTACTGTGCATTGAGCTGTGTTAATCACTCAGAAGCATGCTGCTCACTATGTCTGTGAAGCCCCTTAGCTTCGAGTGTTTAGGAAGTCACTGCTTCAATTTCTGGTTCTACCATCAAGGGTCCCATTGTGCTGTGTGTAAGCCCACCTTCCCTATAGGTAAACAGGAATGTGTATTGGAAAGCTTGAGGACTGCCGTAGATGCTGTTTTTGCTCAACACTGGGATAAGCACGTTTGGAGGCCTGAGAGGAAACTAACATTGTATCTCCTCAAGAGAGGAAGGAAAATGCTAGAGGTAATTTGTTCTTGTATAACTGGGAGCAGTTATGTTGTCTGATTGCCTGACTACATGTGGTTCAGTAGCTCTTTCAAGAAGTGTAGCCAGTTAGTTGAGAGTTGGTCTCTGAAAAGAGTGGAGCAGCTCACTCAGGCAGGGCCCTTGAGCTAGCCTTGGGGACTCAGCCCTGCCCTCTTTGAGTTGCGTGGACTTAAGCTAACCCATTCATGGGGGGTGACTCAGCTTGACAGAAAGGAGGGGTCCAGAGTGGCCCAAGGACCGGATGACAAGACACCAGGCTTAACGAACCACCAGCAGACAGATTGCCTGGAGCTCTATGTGTGTCATCAAGCCTATCTTCACCAGGCATGGAAGGGCATAGGGCAGAGAGGAGCTGTCAGACCTGCAGTTCCTTGATGGGCAGGAAGTGGGTGCCAGGAGGACGATTTGGAGATAGGGTGTACCGGTGATGCCTCAACATGCATGGTGGTGCCATGCTCAAAAGCCTGCCCATCCAAAGTTTATTTCTTGGGCTGAAAGGCTGGAGCTATGCATAGTGATGATGCAGTCTGACGATGCCCGGCCACAGTTCTTGGGAAGTCTTGAACTCTCACAATGTTTGGAGGTGGCGATGGCCATTTTGGGTGATTGGGTATAGCTTTCCTCCTATGTCATGACGTCTTTGCTAGGCTGGTCTTTTCTGACTATGATTTTGTTATAAACTATAGATCATGTCCTGATAATGGTAATGCTTTGATTACTACAGCATTATTATTGACAAAAGTATGTATAGAAATGCATTCCACTGATAAAAAGACTTGGCTGAAATATCAAGAAGGTAGATATTAAAAAGAAGGAATTATTGTTTAAATGAAGAAGCTCTGTATTTGACATCAGTCAGTTAAGACAACAGGCTATAAATTGGCTTCATGACTCCAAGGTTCCTGTACATCAGTCAGAAGATAACTTTGGTGGTCACATTTCTTCACCAATATTTAAAGTTATTATAAACATGTTGCACTTGGCCCAGATTAGAACCTCTCATGTTAAACCTGGGGTTTCATTAGGACCATTACATGTCCTACCCAGACCTTGGCATAGAGTGTCAATGGATTTCATTGTACTATTACCCAAAGTCAAGGTTGTACAGTAATTCTGGTAGATGTGGGCCATTTGTCTAAGGCGGGGCATTTTATATCTTTGCCAGGGTTGCCCACTACTAAAGAGCTGGCATGGGTTCCCACATAAAACATGGTTTGAATACAGGGTGTTCTACTAGTTCTGATCACTGACAGTTTACTTCAAGAGTTTGATCCCCATTGTGTAAAGAACTAGATATGGAAGTCCACCTGTTCAACAGTTCTCAGCCTTGGGCAGAAGGAGAGACTGAGAGCTTGAATTTGTGATGTATTGAACAGTATTGGCCCCATCAAGCCTTGCAACAAGGAATGGAGTAAGATGTTGTGAGTAGCAAAACTAACATACATGGCCTTCACTCACGAATATTACCTTTAGATCAGCCCTTATGTACGTCAGTTACTTCAGCACAATAACACTTGAGTAGGTACAGAAGTCAGCAGAGGAAGCATTAGAGAAACCTATATCTACTTACAAGTTCTGTGTTGGTTGTAAGAGATTTTCAGCTCCCCAAAATGTTATTAGTAAGAAAGTCTGGATACTCAAAAAAACTCACAGTGGAAGAAAATCATTTTGGAAGAAAACTTCCAATTTGCAGCTTAAATTTGTTACATGTGTTCTCTGGAATATATAGTGACATACCAGGAGTTCCGCCTCCAAAATGGCAGCCTTTAGGGGTGGCATTGCCAGGAATCAGATAGAGGCACAGGGCATTCAGATGGTGACTCAGTAGGTGGGGGCGCCATACTTCAGACCTACCAATGCTGAGTTTATTTTATAGGTGGGATGGCTGGCGGAGTACCCAATGATTCAGCACAGCCTGGTGTAAGGCTTCATGACCCTGGAGAATGCACTACGAAACAATGCCAGACTACTAGGTTGCTGCATCCAGGTCCCTGCTGCATGGATTTGTGATTTGTTTTGGAAAAAGAATCTTGATCTTGGAGAGTGGCCTAAAAGGCATTCTTGCTTCAGAGAAATATTCTGGATATCAAGTCATGTGGGAACATGATTTTGAACTATTTTTTTACTGATACTTTAATGGCCCAAGGCTTTGAGGACTATTACTTTGGAATTTTAAATTATTTTTGAAAAGGAACTGAGTAATTCTCTCATCATCTATTACTAGTTGTGAAGCGTATATATTATGTGTATTCAAGTACAATTTGCATTTAGCAAATAATAGATGCGTGGTTTGCTTATGAATCACAGTGTTAACAAATGTTAAATATTTTTCAGTGGTGTTAAACATAAAACAACACGTCCCTTAACATCGAATTTGCAAGCATATGAAGTTGGCTGTAGTTATCTAGACATTGGGAGGAATATGACTGAGCATTTCACTAATCACTTGGATCTCACTATATTTCGGTTTCAGGAAAGTCAGTTTCATATAAGGGATGCATCGAGATGGTTATACAGAGATTACTTCAAGGTATATTATTTTCATAGTGAAAGTTAGATGCTTATTGCTCATGACAGATTATTAAAGATTTCTTATTTTGTATTTTAATTTGTTTTCTAACCAGCAGATGTAAGTAAGTGCCCTTCAGAATGATGAGGTAGAAGGTGATATCCAGTACCTTTGTTTTCCATCTTGCCCCATTCCATGCTACTACTATTTGTCTCACATACACTGTGTGTGTGGTCACTAGTGTGTGTGGTGATGGGTGAAAGAGTGCATCGCTCCAAGTAAATCCAGAGTACCGGCTTAGTGCTTTCTGACAGTGGGCAATACGCAGTGAGTCAACAATAAGGGCTACCAACTCAGTGGACAAGTTTCTCATTACATATATTTTGAGACCGGTCAATTGTGGTTGGCAAATTCATCATGGGCAGGTCACTTCTGGCCTCCGGTTTCTTTTGGGTGTGGATTAAAGTGCTTCTCGGATAGGCGAGAGGAAGCCTGTGAGTTACGGAAATACAAAAAGGAAGATCAGGGTCTGGATTCAGTAAACAAGCTAACATTCCTTTTTTGTTGGTACTATGCTGGTTGGAAATCAGAGGGGGTCTATAATATATATACAGACACTCTCACAGCAGTCCAGAAGTGGCAAGGGCCTTAGTTTAAACTCAGCAAGGTGGAAGGTGTGTACTGTGGTAAGGGGGCCACTATATGGTGTGTATAGGGAATACAAAAAATTCTATTGGTTCTGGTGAATCTACTAAGCAGGTCGGTTCACCTGCAGTTTGTCATGATTGTCTTTCTTTAATCTAGTCCACTGGATTTGCTGCCCCTCACTCCATCCAGTCATGTCCCTCCTTACTGGTGCCAGTATGGAGGGACACAACTGAAATAAGACCCGTAAGGTCTATCCCGAACAAGATAGAATCAAGTAAAGACAGCCGGTGATCACGCAATAGTGTGCCACTATCACAACCATCTAAAGGATGGCCACATCCATTTCTGATTGGGTCAAAACAAGTAGAATATCGAACTTCTTTTAGGATAAGCACGCTGGCTGCTATTTATGGGTAAAACTTAACAGAATACGGACCTTTAATCTTAAGCCAGTCTATTGGTCCCTCCTAATTCGGACCTGCACTGTAAAATAGACGACTAAATATACTAAAGGATTATGAATTGGGGGGAAACATATAAATATTGTTGTTCCCCTTGAGTTCCTTGTTGGAGAAAGAAAAAAAGCTTGCTGCTCTATCAAAAGAGTCCCAAGAGATATCCACCATTTATAATATACCAAATTGTTTATACGGATGGTGACTTGCTGAGACGGACTCCTGATGAAGGCAATGCCGAAATGCGCGTAGTTCAAGTATATACCGTCAGTTCCAGATCATTGCCTCTATCTGCTGTCAATATATTCTACAATTAAGACTGTATATTTATCAATCATTGTTTATGAAACAATCTTATATATTCACTCTCTGAATGTTTTGTCCCAAAACAAAGTTTTTTCTTATATAAAAAAAATGAAACAAAATCTATATCTATACTACTATTATAAAGAGAGAAGTCTGTCTTTTGAGCCAGGTAAACTCGAAAAGTACACCACCAATCTAAACACCCAAGACATCTATGAAAATCTCAGGGCAAGCAGAAGGATATAGGCGATATAAAGATAAAAAATATACGTTATTTAAAACATTTACGAATAAAAATAAAGTAGTCCCTAGAAAGTAGCGCCGGCCTCGACGTCTGTGTGATGACATCGGGAGCGCAGGGAGGAGGGGCGTTCAGGAGTAAGAGGAAGATCGGAGGACATGAGCGCGGGGAGGAGCTGCGGAGGACAAGCGGAAAGGAGCGGCGAGAAGCGGAGGAGCAGTGGCAGAGCGGGTAGAAGCGGCGGATGAGGTAGCGGACAAGCGGTCAGGAGCGGTGAGAAGTGGAGCGGTAAACACAGCAGCGTGGGGAGGAGCGACGGATGAGGTAAGTCAAGCAGCCACGGGTGCGCATAGGGGGACAGGCGGGGGCCATGAACAGTGAGTGATAAAGGGTGCGCAGCGGGGGACGGACGGGGGACATGAACAGAGAGTGATAAAAAAGCATTTTACACAAAGTCGGGACGTCGGGGGAAACAAAGCGTGGGCAGAAGCGGCCGCTCTGCTGTGCCTCTCCTGCTGCGATGCTGCCCCCAGCCCCTTTCTGCCACGGGGCGGGCTGCATATATATATATATTTGTCTATTTATATGAAACATTACAATTGTATGAAGGAAAAATAGTGATTTACATGTTCATTTATCAATAAATATCTATTATTGAATATAATATGAGATGAGTGAAAGTCAATGATTTAGTCGGACTGAAATTGGGTTGCCTGTAAATTAATGTGATAAACCTTGCCCAGGTTCTCCTTTTTCACAATTGTCTTTTCCCTGTCAGGGCAGTATTAAACTGCATACAGGGGGCCCCTGATCTTTTCTAAATCAAGTATGTACACAGCCTTTTCAACAGGCAGGTAGAGTAGAGCCAAGCTAAAACAAGAGATCTCTTAACCACATGGCTGCTAGGCGTTTTCCCGTCCTGTGCTGAAAAAACCAAAATCACGGTAATTCATGACGAGCTGGCCTTGTCATCCGCGCACGGCAGGTAAGCACCATGACGAGCCCAGCTCGTCATTAGCTTCGAAGGGGTTAAAGCGTGCTCCATGTATGAGTGAACAAGCAACACACGGCTCAAGAATCTAGAAGGCGCTCTTGGTTGCATGGAGGTTTTTGAGGTTTCTGCTCTTCTAAATAACAAATATTGGATTCCAGGTTGTATCTGGTTTCAGGAATACTGTGCTGAGGGTCAGATAAATTAAACAAGCATTGGAAATGCAATAGGTCTCGCAATAGAAAAGTTTGAGTTTTTGGTGTGGTAAATTTAAATATTATTTACATTTTTTTTATGTTGTGCAAATTATAAAAGTTTTTTGTTATTATAAATGCCAATAGTTATAAAATTATCACATTTTACATCTATAGCATTAGTAAAGGTACATGTTTAGTTTTCCCCTGTCTTACATGTATTGATCTGACAAATCACAATGTTTCAAAAATTAATAGCTTTGTTATTTACAATGCCAATAGTTTTATCTTTCGCAAATGTGACACCTATTGTAACACAATATGTGTTGTAGCACTGAGTGGTATTTGGAGTGTATGTTGCATTGAGAGAGGTGTAATTATGTGGCGTGTAATTATGTGGCACTGAATAGGATTTGGAGTGTATGTTGCATTCAGTGCTGTGTAATTATGTGGCGTATAATTATGTGGCACTGAGTGGTATTGTGTGGAGTGTTTGAGGTATTCAGTAGAGTGTAATTGTGTGGCGTGTAATTATGTGGCACTGAGTGGTATTGTTTGGAGTGTATGTTGCATTGAGTGCAGTGTAATTATGTAACATAATTATGTGGCACTGAGTGGTATTGTGTGGAGTGTGTCTTGCATTCAGTAGAGTGTAATTATGTGGCACAGAGTGGTATTTGGAGTGTATGTTGCATTCAGTGCAGTGTAATTATGTGGCATGTAATTATGTGGCACTGAGTGGTATTGTGTGGAGTGTGTTGCATTCAGTAGAGTGTAATTATGTGGTGTGTAATTATGTGGCACTGAGTGGTATTTGGAGAGTATGTTGCATTGAGTGCAGTGTAATTATGTAGCATATAATTATGTGGCACTGAGTGGTATTGTGTTTCGCTATGCTATGCTTTGTTGTTTGGACAGACAATGGTATAGAGAAAGTAAAAAAAAAAACCAACACTTACCTTGTGCTTGCCGCACCACTAACTCGGCAATGTTGCGAGCAAAAGGTAAGTGTTTTAAAAAAATATATATATTTTATTCCCCCTAGCCCGTCATCTGTCCACTACTCCCCCACCCGCCCCCGCCCCCGGCCCCGCCCCCGCCCCACCACCCCACCACTGTTACTTGTGCAGTCACGCATGAGGTCGTCATAAATGTTCCAAAGCAAGACTCACACCCATCATTCAATTTTGTCACCATGGTGGAAAAACAATTAGCATTTTCCATCTTTATAGTAAATGACGATCTTTTTCATGTGCAGAGTATGCCGAAGATAAGTATTATGGAGCTCCCGTTAATATACAATCTCATCCTATTATGTATCCAGCTATGCTTTCAAAAGTCGGTGTTTGCACCTTAAGCGATCGTCATTCAAAGGCAGTGTGAAATTAGACACTAGACGAGTTATGAAGTAAAAGTAACACATGAATTCAAAATAAAGAAAACAAAAATTTTGAATCGACGATAAATTGGAAACAAGACTTTGGGAGGGCGAGGTGATATATCTGAAAAAACGGTGTTTAAAAAATTTAAAAAAAAAGAGAACCAAAATCATGTAGTAAACACATTGGCAAAGAGTGGAAAGTATTTAAGAAAGAGGAAAAATGTAAGGAGAAGGAAGAGATCATGATGGGAGAACTCCTCTTTAAAAACACTATGGAAATATTAAAAAATAAACAAATCAATAAAAATATTTAAGGTTTTGTTTTTGATGTATTTACGGCTATTTTTATTAATATACTTTTAGTTCTGACGATTCACATTTCAAAGCCTCTTCAGGGGTAGTAAGAGCTATACATAAATACAATTACATAAAAGCACCACCAAAATCCAAATCCAAAATTTTATCTCATCAAGTCTAATGAGCAGTAAAGAGACGATGTTTTCATTAACATTTAACATAGCTTTTTACTCATTAAATAGTTTTGTTTTTGTTTACAAAGAAAGCGTAATGCGACTTATTACATTGTTTAAACAGCACGGTGGGCCCTAAAACGATTCAAATGCACACATCCGAATTGATATACGGCAAACACCAGAGTGAATATTGATTTATGTTGCTTTTTTTCTTTTCATACTTTACACAAATATGTCACCATTCTGCACTGTGAATATCGGTAGGTTATTTTGCATGGAGATCAATAAGCAACGCAGATCTTGGACTGAGCTGTTTGAGGTCCCCAGGGACGGCCAAGCACCTATAAAATCACAGTGCAGCTCGTCACAGCCGTCTATCCACAGCTGGCCCACATCTGCTTGCCCTTAATGGAGTGACATCAATGGGCCTAGTTTTCCGTTGCGCACGTGGACGCTGGATGTGCCATGTGGCACCGATATAGTAATGCAGCGCTGGGTGCTATTTGTCTTTCTTGTCATTGAACGCAATGGAAAGTTTAGTCGTAAAGGTCAGGCGGTGGTCGTGCAGTGAACAAGGGACGCCAACGTCTTGGCACTGTTCGTTTGTTATGGCACGTACTGCATTTTATTGTGTTGTAAATTGCCTATATATAGCTTTTACCACCACTGTGTTCAAATATGTTTATGTCAGGCTTTGTGGATAACATAGTGTACTAATATATTATTTTATATTGGGCTTTCTACTTCATGATGCGATCGGCTTGGTTGTGCTATTATAATAAGTGATATTTTGTGTTATCTGTTGTGCAGCTTTTTTATACGAAAATGAGATTTACCAAAAGTTTCTTAAACCGAGTGTTTTCAGAAATACATTTTACCGGAAACGGGACCCAAAGAATGGGCTTGCGAATCCTGCAAACTACACATTTTATAATCACAGGCTTTAATTTTTTTTTAATTGTGTTAATTATAGTTCTGGCAAAAAAATATAGCACGTCTTTTTACAAAGGGAAACTGTTTATTTAGAATATCCGTGTATTTCATTCCTCAGCAAATCATCAACAGGGAGCGCCAGCCGTTGAGTTGCCAACCGTGCTTCGCATAGCAAGAGTTCAATCGCATACTTAAAAGTCAAACACGAAAACTATAAGTCCCAGAATGCAGCGGGGTGTTGCTTGAAAGCCAGGGCTGGGTGAAGGTTTCTCCCGTGACAAGGATGCACTTGGCAGCAATGTTAATCACTGGAATCACAGTCTGTAATATATGAGGTTCTTAGGCGCGACACCAAGCAAAGACCCGATTTTTTCTTCAGATATTTTATTGTAGTTAGGAGAAGAAACATACAATTAAAGTATAGTGCAATACATATATGCCAGAATTAATACAAACACGTAAGAAAGTATATAACTTGCACATGTCATCATAATGAAAAATATGACAGAAATCATGACTGAGAAAGTACCAGAGGGAATACTCATAATAGCTTGAAAATGGGTCGATCAGAACTGACACATGGGTGCAAACAGAAATAGAACAATCAGATGTAAGTGATTTTACAAAGCATATAGATAGTTCTGACCCAAAGTAGAAAACTCTAACAAGACGGAGGGCATTGCTGTGGGGAGGGGGGAGGAGAAATGCGACACGGCCGCAGCAGGGGGCGGAGCGAGGAGAGCGACGATGAAGGTGTGAAGCAGCATGGGCCTTTGAAGTGAAGCTAAGCTTCACTTCAAAGGTGTGGGAGGAATGCTGCTAAGGCAGAGCGCACGCTGGGGGAAGCTTGTGGGGCGGAGCGGGAAGAGCTGCTGGGGAACAGATGGCTGGCGATTTGATGCTGTGAACGCGCATTTTAGGTCAATGCGCATGCGCATTGACCTAAAAGCGCACGGGGGCACAGCACCAAATCGCCAGTTGGGTAAAGTCTGTTTAAGTGCCTATAGTCTCGCTCGGCTCAATGCGCATGCGCATTGAGAGGCGAGACCTAAAAAAAATGCATGTTTTAAAACAAATGGATGGTTAGCTAACCAGAAGGGAAGGCCAATTTGTGGGCTTTCTTCGCAGGGACCTTGTTCGAGTAGGAAGGTGATTTGCATTTAAGTCCTTAAGAAAGACGTCTCAAAAACAACTCATTTTAAGGAAAACCATTTACAGATCATTGGTCCAGGGATGTTAGGAGGATCACATATACATCGTGGCCATCTGGTGAGGGAACATGCCCTTAGTAGCAGACTGAATGAGCAGGAACTGCCTCAAACTCACCATCAACAACAACGGAGCTAAGACCCCACCCTCCCTGTAATGCTGCTAGGAACGTGGGCATTGTAATCAAGAGACGAATCTCCATGTCCAACAAGGTCAACTCATTCGCATCTACCTGTTTCCACAGCCCCAAACTACGGAAAAATCTTCAGGCAGCTCCTTCTAGATGCCTGGGGATCCATTCAGCAAGCCCTGTTACCAGCAGGGTCAACTACTGCAACACCCTCTACAAAGGCAATACAGCCCTACTCACCAAAATACTCCAAATAGTACACAATGCAGCCGCCAGAGTCACAGTCAACCTACCTCACCACACTCAAATGTCCTAACACCTCAAAGACTTCCACTGGCTCCTAATAAACAAGTGCTCTCTTTTCCTACTCCTCACACATACAAAGCTTCATACAACCAAGATCCAACCTACCTCAACACCCACATCCTTTTTCACACCCATCCAGATACCTCCGCTTGGCTAGCCTTCCTCTCATCTATGTACCCCACATACAGAGATCCAAGCTGGAGGTCAATATCTCTCGTACACTGTCCCCAAAGCCTGGAACGAGGTCCCCTACCACCTCGATAACATTTTAATAAGGATTTAACCAAACTACTGTCCTGAATTTCTGCTCGGAACTGAAAACAGAGCTCTTCTATTTGTCCACCTCAGACAGGCCAGATGATCTCCTCGGGCTCCAGCATACATAAATCAGATTGGTAATCCATCCTTAGCCACAGTAGAAGTCCCCCCGACCTGGAATCTTGTAGTTGCTCAGCCTCTTTTAAAAGAAAAGGAGCCCTAGCATACCCAACCTCCCTTACAAACCTCAGTCTAAATTGCCTTCTCCCAATACTAACAAAAGTGCTTAAAAACCTAGTAAACCAGCAACTCCTTATATTTCTGGGAAAATCCACTGCACTCCATTTTTGTCAGTCTGTATTTAGACCAAAGCATTCCACTGAGACAGCTATATTGGAGGTCTCCGAAACAATAAAGATGGCCTTAGATGCAGGCAATAATGTAGTGTTGATACTTTTGGATCTCTCTGCAGCATTCAACACCATCTTCCATAAAATTCTATTTGTCTGTAAAACCAATTCTTTTTCTCCTGCACAATGGTGGCCCAGCCTGCCTCCCCTCCACCCTACCTAACCCTCCCGGCCACTGTTGATTTAGCTAATAAACTAGGGTTAAAATTAGATACTGCTCTCTCATTTTATCCTCAAGCAAAAGCTGTGGCAGGCAGGCGTTTTAATTTACTTAACTCCTTTAAAAAATTGTTTAATTTCTTCCTCTTCCTGCCAGAAAATCGTTTGTAATTGCCCTAATCTCTTCCAGACTGGATTACTGTAACAGCCTCTATGCTGGGTGCTCCAAATGAACAATACACAAGCTCGGGATGGTTCAACATGCCGCAGCAAGACTAGTGCTGCAACTCCCTAAACGGAGCTCTGCTTCAGCTGCCTTGACGAAATTGTATTAGCCACTCATCCATTAAAGGATTATCTTCAAAATCATATCAGTTTTCTGAGCTTTTAACAATTCTGGACCAAAATATATTAGAGACCGGTTCCGCCTCCATAAGACACATGGAACAGTGAAATCATCTGATGCCCCCCTCATTTAGTCTCAAAACTCGGGGAGGTAAATTCTTCATGGTGTTGGGGTCCAAAGCCTGGAATTTACTCTCTTCCCCACTCCGCTTCATTGAAACGAGAGTGAAATTAAAAAAATGCCTTAAAAATGGCCTTTTCTTGCCCCTGATGTACTTTGTTTGCTCCTCATTTGATCCCATCGGCCTGTTTTTGTAGTGTAGTTCCTATTTTCCCTATAGGCCCTGTGCATTGGAATAACATAAACAGCAGTGTAGACGTAGAAGTGCGGTCTTCCAGGTCTCTACTGACTATGCTAAACTTAATTGGGTTTGTTACCAACTAGCTCAGAGGTCACTGGAAACTTTCTTGACTGAATAGGAAGTGATCAGCTTCCCTGGTACAGACAAGAAGGGATTCAGTTTTCCAACAACCGCATAAACATGACAACTTTGCTCCTTAGAATAAGAGTCAATCTCTAGAGCCGAGTGAAACAATAGACAGTTATTTTACTCAGTCAGTTGTGCAAATTACTTTCACCAAGATGCAGAGAATAGAGAGACGGGCGTTTTCAATAAAAGGTATTATTTATTGAACAGTCTTTCTTCTCATGCAAGAGAAATGAATTGCCACAATTGCAAGACTCGCTATTATAAAAAGTGCGTACAGTAAAATGAGGATTGCGAAATAATACTGTAAAAGCATTGATATGGTTTCTTAGCCATACAATGGTTAAAATGAATAAAATATATACATTCATATATACATTTAGCTAACGTACTCAACTGGTGCTTCTAACTACGCCTACCCCAGTGTACCTGACCGAAGCCTAATACTTGGGAGGGAGTAAGTAAGTAGCAGTTTAAGTTAAGTTGGTTTTGCCAAGGTTTGCTTCAAGAATTCTCTCTAAGGGTTTAGTCAACACCATACCTCTGGAATAGAATGTTGGAGGTCTTGTACCTCCGTTCAGGACTCGATATCCCAGTCACTCGCAAAAGTAGGCTGGAAACGCCGGAGCTGGAGTTTCTCGGCAAGAGAAAAGACAGCGTCTCTCTCAGCGCATCAAGGAGGAGGAGGGGCAGTGTCCGTGGGCTGCTTGCATCTGCTGGGCTCTGCAAGGGACAGCTGTTCTGCTCCTGTATTCACCACACCATCGTTATCGTAGTCGTCGCATTTGCTTAAGGCAACTTTGGTAATATTTATACCTGAAAGGTGCCTTGTTTGACGTACGTTTTTGGACATAAGACGTCAATAAAGATGTCACTAGGAAGTGATCGTCCTTTCAGTGCTCATTAGAGTTCTATTACTAATCAAAACATAGCAAGCGGGGCTTTCCCAGGTTGCTGAGTTTTATCTTGTTGAAGAACTCGGAGTGTAATCTAGGAATCTAAGATAGTGGCTTCTGCTGTGTCATCTGCTGTAATGAGCTGCAGAGGCGAGTTTCAGAAATATGGCTGAAATATGGCTCTGATCGTTTATGCCATTATAGGGGTATGAATGGATTATAGCCGTATAGGGGCATAAGGTCACAGTATTGATCAGGGTCCTAGATTAGAACACGACGCCCACTCCACAAATTTATGTCCATCAAATTACTAAAAACTAAAGCAATAAGATGCATGTGTAACATTACCCACCCCAAAATACATATTTGCATTTGAAATGGCGTATTTGAAATACATGGAAATATAGGTACTGTACGTCTTTAAGCATAGAAATCATTCAAAATTATAGCATATGTAATCATTGAACGATTTTGCGAAAAAATTACACATGAAATATCTTGGTATACAGAAAAGAAGGGCGAGATAATTTCATCACATATATAAATGCATTTGCTGTAACATGTGCTAGAGGCTGATGTAAAGTTATTATGTCTCTAGATTGACCTAAAAATAGAAGTTCTGTTCTTTATGAATAGTTCTACTTTAAGCAAAGGTTTTCGTGCCAGAAAAAAGGTAAATATTTTGAAAAAATGTTCAAACCCCAAAAAAAAATTTCATGGTGAACGGGGAATAGAGTTCCAACGCTTTTCAATAGTTTTTGTTGATCAAAACTGAAGGCCGAATTCAGAGTTCATGGGAACGCTGTGTGTCGGACTGCTTTTCAAAAATTATTGTTTCTGTTCAGGGGAGAACATCATATCAGACAGGCTCTCAAAGAATTGGTCTACAAAATCAGGTGACAGTTCGACCAAGTTCGATAATGCTGTAACTTGGCAGGTGTGAGAATGATTGATATCATCGGTGTCTGGATCAGCAATGCTCACAGAAGGTCGTACCTGGGTGATGTCGCTTTTATTTTTCGCTCCACTGTCACCACCTAGTCATAGCACAGGAGTCTCAACGAATGCCGTCATCAGGATTGGTAGCCGCTGGGGACAACACAATGCGTGAGCCGTTACAGGACTTATCAAAGTATCGATATCCATTGGTACTGCTGATGGTAGTGCAAGACAGGTGTCCAACACGCATTCATCTCCGCATAGCATACATCGAAGCACAGGTAAGATGCAGGTCTGCCATATAGGTCTGAATGAAAGAAACCAGGTCATGTTCAGATCTCTCAGCCTGGCCAATCCAAGGACTCTAGTTATTCGGTCCCGGTAGCGTATTGCTAGGATCGTTTCTTCCATCCCTGCCGGAGTCATGTCTGTATTTTGGCTTGCCATATCGGAGCAGGAGGGTAAAAAATAAAATGCCTGCTACAAGTCCCAAAATCAGGGGTATGCCGCCAAAGACTGAATGGACAAAATTGGGAATGATTCCCAGAATTGCTTTGAATGGTGTTAACAGTCCCGAAAAAATGGTCTTAAATACGCCTGGGATGCCTATGGCACTTGACATATTTAGAATTTCGCTAAGCATTTCTGTGAAATACACGGGGCAATTTGTTGATAAAAGGTCATGAATCTCCGATGCTGTCCTTGCAACTTGGAGATCATACGTCTCTTTTGATGACGTGATGGGCACTGTTGTCTGCAAAAGCACAGACTTCATTCTGCTTAAAGTATCAATTCGTATAGAAGAGACATTCAAACGAGGCCATATGGGAGTCTCCAGGGCCGTTTGGAAACAATGCTTGCATACAGCATTTGACCATGGAAGTTACTTGTACAAGATATACTTTCCCTGGCAAAAGGCCACAACAGCTGTGATCCGTTATTAGAATGTAACTCCTGTTCGAGAGTTGCTTAAAGAAAGGCTCTATCTGCGTTGCAGGTGTGACATGTTGGTGGCATGAAAGGTTGTTTGAATTTCCTTCACAGGCCCCTTGTAAATTAATACCCTGGCACAAAAGTATACCGCTTAGTGAATGTTTGCAGTTTTCACCACTAGGAAATACATTTTTGCTGCTGTCACTATAGCATGTGTGTGTATATGGTAATTTCCATGCTGACTTAATGTACCCTTTACCCAAACTTTCATACTGGCCAGTCGGTATGTATTCAAGGCAATTTTTAAATCGGAAAGTTGTTATCGGAATTGTGATAATCCCGTGTATTATCAATTCAATGGCAGGACTTTCTGACATTGTCAATGGTAATCTCTCAAGTTTTTCGATGCTCAGGATTGTATAGTCTGCTCCTTTCTGTGCCAAGCTGATTTGTTTATCAGTAAGGTTAAAGATGGAAAACAATGACGTTGTGTTGATTAAACACCAAGGCACATAGCCTGAACGAAGATTTTGCAACGTCCAGCCTAACTGTACAATAGAACGCAATTGCGACTGGCCATGCTGTAACATTAGCAAGTCTTTGTCTATTATATCTATGGCAGATGATACAATACTGTCCAGTGAATATATTCTGGAAGACAGAGTCATTAACCCATTGTCCACAACAGAAAGTGATTTTTCCAAATTAATACGATCATTTTCTCGTATTTTTTCAGCTGTTTCAATTTGTGTTACTTTCCAAGCCTCGTTGTAAGCCGCATATATACTGGTCGCTATGAAACGTTTTTGACGCTGTTTGCGTGGTCCCAGAATTAAATCGCGCAAATCAGCACCATCTTTAAGTAAAGATAAGTGTTGCTTATTTCTGCCAGTGTGGACGATTCTAGCCATTCAAGGCACAGCTTCCCTACACTGTATGTTGTTACTATCCCTGGATGTTGTCTCTGGGAGTATCTAGGGTCTGGTCTGGTCATTGTTAACCCCTGTGTTTTATTCAGGAATCTATCTTGACAGTTATTCGTGTCAGTAGGCCAGATTAACCACTTTTTCCAATCAGGATGTGTTCTGTTTAGATGTAAAATTTTTGAGACGTCTATTTCAATATCTAGAGTTGCATTATCAGGTATTGGCTTTGGAATAGACAGTTTGTTAAGGTCTTTGATCTTAGCTAGGCCAAGACAGGTTGTTTGGTGAATTGTGTCATTTAAGAACAATATTTGTTCTGGGATCATGCAGGCTCGAAATAATGCTTCTATGCCTAGACCTGCCAATCTTTTGTACCCCAGATGGTTTTTGTTTCAATGTTATTTCTCCAAAAATCAAAACCAAATGTCATCATTTTTTCATAAAATGCTTCTGAATATATCAATTTAGTATTTGTCAGCATAGTTTTCAATCCTGTTTAATCCAACAGTTTATAATAAAAAGTTTCTGCATCACTGGTGTTAAACCCTGAGAAGTACTGGAATTTCTCATAGAATGTTTTAGAACTGCTTTTAGGTGGACTAGCACAATGTTCCCATTGGTTATATTTAAAAACATTTCTAGGTTGTGCAGATTTATGTAAGTAATGGTCTCCGTAATGTGAGAAGCAATACATTTGTTCATAATTAGACGCACCTTGTAAATAATCATGTTCTGTAAATCTTGCTGACAACACTAAATCAGACATCATATTATTAATAATTTTAAAATCCCAATCATCAGAAAATGTACTTGGTTTTACAAAGTCACTTAAAGAAACCTTGAACTGGTGAGGATATTTCAGGATTTCGACCGGACCATATATTTCATAGTCAGTTTTGTCCCATACTACCCCGCCGGGTATTGGAATGGCTGTGACATTTACTGTTGATAGTTCTCTTTTCTTCACGTGGGATGATCTGTGTGGTTTTAGGACTAAGTTGATGTTCTGACTTGCTGTGTCCATTGAACTGTATTTTCCCTCAATGAATTTTCCCAAACAAAGTACCATGATGAGCCAAAGCAGGAGGAAAAATACACCTAGTCCAAACCAGAACTCTAACCATGGAGAAATAAGATAAATTTCCTTGAGTTGATGAAAGAGTTCAGTTGCTTTTTCTTTAAAAGTCTTTGTTTCTGGCATCACTTCGGGGTCGTTCTGATCTTCAGAAAAGGTATCGAAATTGATGAAGTAGCCAGAGGCAGTTCTGTCAATTGTTGGAATTGTTTTCTCAACTTGTCTTTCGGTAGCACATTCTGATGCCACATCATTGTAGACTGGTGTTTCATGACGAACTGATTCAATCTGTGTTTCAAGAGGCATGAGTTCCATGGCATTATTGCATAGTCCCTCTCTGTGTTTATCAAATGTGATTAATCTTTCAGTTTGAACCTCTTGGATTGTTGCAAACTTGGGTATTCTGTTGTTTCTTGGGAGTCCACTGGGCCTACTGTTGATTATAGGCCACATGCTTGTGGTTTTACCAGGTCGATTGATACAACTCTGTTCTCCTTTTTACCAGCAAGGGGCGGTAGTACTACTGATCTTGTTCCGTTGATTGCCAAGACAGGTACTGCTTTTCTGTAAGAAGGCCAAAATTCCTTCTTCACCGCTATTTTTTCTCTGACTAGATCCCCAATCTTTGGAATATAGACAGGCCTTGCTGGGGCTGGTGGTGCCTCTTCAGTGGTAGTTGGCTGTTGCTTTAACTTTATGTTGCTTAAGGATTTTCTTGTTTCATTCAAGTCCTGTAAAACAGCCAAACGATCTTTGATGTCAAAGTCTTTATTCTTATCTTCTACCACTGATACCTGACTATCTAAGTCCTGAATGTGCATTCTAGTTCCGAACAATAGGTCGTATGGGCTGAAAGTACCTTTTAGAGAATTTCTTGGCAAATTGTTTAGACTAAGCTGGACACTTATTAACACCTTGGCTGCTAGGGAGATTTTTCTCCTGTGCTGATATTTCATGACTCCCATTGTTCATGACGAGCTCAGCTCGTCATCAGCACAGCTCCACTGTGCCTCATGACGAGCTCAGCTCGTCATGAGCATCGAAGGGGTTAAATGTTTGACCCACCCATCACCCCAACCTAATACCTTCGCTGTTATAGATTGCTTTATGTCCCGGTTTTTTCTTTCCACTACACTGTTCCCTTCGGGGTGTGATGGACAAGAGTATCGCAACCCAACGCCTATACTGGCCATGGCCTCCTTATAAGCTCGAGAGCTGAAAGCAGGACCCTGGTCAGAATGGAACATGGCAATTGCGTATGTGCCGATAAAGACTCGCAGATCTTTTATAACAGTTTGTGCGTCAGCCGAGCGCTGGGCCACATTTTTTTAGTGAGTTTTAGTCTTAAATGATATACAATGGGACGCATTTCTCTTGTTTGATTATGCGTATAGATCGCCTTATGCTTTCTATTAGGGTTCCTGACACTTCGCTGGCCGGTTCTCCACTGCGATCTCTGTTGCAGTCTTCACAATTTTTTGCAAATTAATGATTATCTACGCTCATTCCCGGCCACCAGTACTCTGATTGTAAATCTTTCAGAGAGTCCCTGATTGTTTGGTGTCTCAGACCCAACCCCATATGTGCTTCCTGTAATAGGAAGCTTCTCCTGTTCATGTTTGGAATTACCCTATCCCCACTCCAGGGATTCGAGCAAAAGGAACGGAGTTTGCATAGATTACGTATGCATAATTGAGTGGATAGTTCACGGGTAGTGCTGCACAGTCGCCTTTTAAGGACGTTTTTACTGCCAGCATAGTTTCCCCGTCTATGTATTTTTCTGAACGCTTTTTTGTGGCTACGGAAGCCGGTTTAGTTGCTTCCGCTGTGACTGTATTAGCCAATAAATTCCCTGCAACGTGAACGCCATCACGTTGATGACTCAGAGTGTGTATCACGTGAGTCTTTTGTAGTTCTTTCTGTAAAATAACTACCTGTTTCCAAAGCATTTTATGCTTGATTGTGACACCTGTGTCATCTTTGTAATCATTTTGAATCCAGCTCTGCAACTTATTATTGTAAGAGTTGACGCAAAAATACGAATCGCACACGATTAGTGTCGGGAATTCACGTTCTGCATTTTCAAGCGCCATCTTTAAAGATCTAATTTCAGCTCTCTGAGCCGAACAGTTTCTAACTGATTCAGTTTTTGTTATTTTCGGTCTGAATTTACCGCACAGCCAGCGACCTTTAACAATCGCGCAGGCTGCATCGGAGGATTTGTTTTCTACGTTGTAGTGCTGTACAAATCTGTCTGTGTAGATTATACAAGAGTATTGTTGGAGAGGCAGAATTTCGATTGGCAGAGAATATTCTTGTTCATATTTTAAATCATTCAGTTTTTCGAAGTGCGGAGCAAAATAGTATTTCACGTCGTCCGCAGCAGGTTTACTGGGCTGAATAGCGCCTCGAAGGCGGATTCCGCTGTGAGGACATTGATCCTTTTGCCGTGTGCTAGTTCTCGTTCATTAGCTATTGCAGTTAGTACTGCTTTCACAGTATTTTCTGTGAGACTGAATGTTTTTTCTGCTTGTGTGTACAAGTGAGATTTGTAAGCTATTGGTACCTTTTCTCCCTCATTAGAGGTCAGGTACGTGAATCCGCATCTTCCTGGGATGACTCGGATTACAAGGTTGCGTGTATTGTCATGTGTGTCTAATTTTGTTTTTGCTAACATGTCTGTTTGCAGTGATCTCAAAATTTCTGTGTGTTTTTGAGTCCAGTTGATTGGTTTAAAATCAGGTTTAATTAGTTCGTAGAGAGGTTTAACCTTCTTCGCATAATTTAGGATGTAAGTTCTTCCGAAATTCAGGAAGCCTAGAATCGATTGTAAGTTCTTCAGCGTTTTAGGTGCTTGGAGTACAGCGCGCTTCTCTAAGAAGTTGTCCGCTAGACTTTTTCCTTCACTTGATAGTTTGTATCCTAAAAATAATACTGTCAGATTGGCAATTCGAGACTTTTTAAAGTTGAATTTGTAGCCCTCTGCTGCGAACCCAAGTATTATGGTGTTCACTCTTTTCAAGTGAGTCTCCAAGTCGTCGTCTGTGAGATAGATATCATCTACATAAGATAGTGCCCATCATCATATATTTGTAGTAACTCTGTTACTTTGGCTGAGAATAGTCCTGGGCTGTTCTTGAATCCCTGTGGGAGCCTACAGAAATTTTCTGAGACCCCATTACTGAGAAAGCGGTCAAGAATCTGCTTTCTCGTGCAATATTTTGACAAAAGAAACCATTAGATATGTCTAATGTCGTTTTATATTTTTTTCGAACTATGTTATTCATTAGTGCAGCACTATGCGAATTTTGTACTGCAAATGTTTTGCAACATGAGTTAAGGTGTCTGTAGTCCAAAACTAGACGATATGAATCGTCCGGTTTGGAGACAGAAAACAAAGGATTGTTCATTTGAGAGGTGCATGTTTCAATCACCCCCTGATATTCAAGTTGATCTAAAATCTCCCTGACTTGTTTTTTAGCTTCTTGCTACTGGGATACTGCCTTTGTGCAATCGGTTGACTTTTTAATTGGATTTTGTGAGGAGGAGAGTCCTCATCCCATCCTACATGATTTTTATATAATGCCGGTGCCTGGGCTACTGCCCATTTCCTTGCATATATATATTTAGTGTGCATCGGAATGTGATTCGAGAAGGCAGGCATAATCATTTCTTCGCCACGAGGGCACTTCCTGACAAACTCCAGGGGCCAATCTTTTTCAGCTAACAGGATGTCATAGCCTTTTGAGAGTTTATCCCAAAATAGACCCCTTATTTTCCTAGTCTTATCTCCCTCTATACGCAGTGTTATTTCCTATATCTTATGAGGTTCGCTAACTCTGGTGTCGGCAGTTTCTACTTGAATGTATTCATTCGTGTCCACTGTCTCCAGATGACTCATCAGGATCTTGCGAGCTATGGTGATTTCTGCTGCGCTGTCTAGCATTCTCTGTGCCCACTCCCCGTTTTTCAACTGTGTCCTCAGTATTCTCGGCATGTTCGATTACTCTAATACTGGCTACCTTCTTTCTTGGAAATTGAGATTTTTTACTTTGAGCAGGTTCCTTGTCTTTGGACTTGGTGTGCTCTCCTGGGTCTGACCGTCCTCTTCTTTCCGATTTCTGCGAAAAAAAGATCGAGAGGGACGTGTATCAATACTTTGATATCAATCAGGCTTCTTCAAGTTATCCCTATTTCTAAGGTTATATCTTTTCTCAGAGGGCTCCCTCTGGGGAGACTGGTGTTCTCGAGTCGGAGTTCTTTCCCTCCGTCGAGGAGACCTTCCTCTGGACTGGAAAACTTTTTCCTTGGGAGTGGATTGTTTATTTCCATCCCAGCTCTTTTTAGGAGTATTTGAATTATTTTTAATAAATAATTTTTCAGGATTTTCGAGCAGTTGGGGTTTCACTGGTTTCCCACCCAAGCTGTCTTTACCTAATTCTTCATAACATTTTTCTATAATTCTGGCAAGCTCAATTGGTTGATCTGTTATATCTGTTTCCTTCAACTTCTGGCGGATCGCCACAGATGCTGCTTCTCCTTTTATATTGGCTAGTAATATAGCCGAGACCTGCTTGAAGTCTTTCAGTAATTTCATACCAAGAGTTAAAGCAGGTTCTGGACATATTCATTCTGAATCTGTTTTAGCACATCTGGTATTACCACCATTGACGGAACACCATGTGTTTTTGTGTAAATGGAAGCAAAGACTGTACCCCAAGTGTCACAGTCCTCCACGTGTGGTGCGACCCCCATTGGAAGGCAGATGGTCAGAATTCTGTGTTTCTCAATAAGGGTAGTATTCGGAAATACTGCCTCTATTTGAGTAATTTTCTGCGCTAACCAGAAAGGAATTTGTTCCCGTTTTATGGGTGTTTTACCAAGACATGATTGTATGTTCTGTGGTGTAATTTTATTGGTGTTCCCCTGATGAGGGGTCCGCTGTGGAACATTAACAGCTGTTTGGACTGTAGCAGTCCTCATTACATATTGGACTAATTGTCTATGTATTTTAATTAAGGTTTTCAGCTGTATTAACAGCTCATCTTTTGACATTTTTGCAATGTCTGGATGTGGTTTGTAGCTGGCTAGAACCGGCCACGTTGCTCCTGGTCTACCTAGTGGACCGAGCCTGGTAATATGATCATTGTGTTTTAGGGCGCCTTTAAACCAGAGCAGGTGCTCTTGGTATTTTAATGGGATTTCAATCTCCTCGAAAGGAGCGTACTCTTCCGGTGGATCCTCTATTTTGTAATAGTGGAACTCGTGTGTTGCAGCGTTTGCCGCTGGAAATTTTATCCAAGAATAGAATACCTCTGTCTGCCGATATTCGTGTGCCTCTATCACGAAGACGACTGTGCCACCTTGTGTGGTCAGTCCATTTTCTATAAGTTTTGACGTTATAGTTTTTCTTATGTTGACCGGGATGATTTTCGCATCCGGTGGGTAAATCCCTGTTTCATCGGAAGCCTGCTGAGTCGCATTTACTGCGGCATCAACGGTTCCGTTCTCTTCTACTGACATTTTAAAATGTAAGTTTTTGCAGAGCAGGTCTCCAAGGAGACAAAGATTAGGTGCACAATATTTTGGAACACTGTATCCTTCAACTTTGAATAAACCAGAGCTTTAGATAGGAATCTCTTCCTACTAAGTTCGGGCGGATTTTAACCTTTCACCCACTTCAGACGTCTATTGGAGTATTTACGGGAGAAAGGGTCTGTGTGAAAAATGCACGACTGAGTAACTCTAACGTCTTGCGTTAGTTTTATCGCCTTACCAAACGTTGGGCTCCATGTAGTGTAGTTCCTATTTTCCCTATAGGCCCTGCGCATTGGAATAACATAAAAAGCAGTGTAGACGTAGAAGTGCGGGCTTCCAGGTCTCTACTGACTATGCTAAACTTAATTGGGTTTGTTACCAACTAGCTCAGGGGTCACTGGAAACTTTCTTGACTGAATAGGAAGTGATCAGCTTCCCTGGTACAAACAAGAAGGGATTCAGTTTTCCAACCACCTGCATAAACATGACAACTTTGCTCCTTAGAATAAGAGTCAATCTCTAGAGTGGGGGAGAAACAATAGACAGTTATTTTACTCAGTCAGTTGTGCAGATTACTTTCACCAAGATGCAGAGAATAGAGAGACGGGCGTTTTCAATAAAAGGTATTATTTATTGAACAGTCTTTCTTCTCATGCAAGAGAAATGAATTGCCACAATTGCAAGACTCGTTATTATAAAAAGTGCGTACAGTAAAATGAGGATTGCGAAATAATACTGTAAAAGCATTGATATGGTTTCTTAGCCATACAATGGTTAAAATGAATAAAATATATACATTCATATATACATTTAGCTAACGTACTCAACTGGTGCTTCTAACTATGCCTACCCCAGTGTACCTGACCTAAGCCTAATACTTGGGAGGGAGTAAGTAAGTAGCAGTTTAAGTTAAGTTGGTTTTGCCAAGGTTTGCTTCAAGAATTCTCTCTAAGGGTTTAGTCAACACCATACCTCTGGAATAGAATGTTGGAGGTCTTGTATCTCCTTTCAGGACTCGATATCCCAGTCACTCGCAAGAGTAGGCTGGAAACGACGGAGCTGGAGTTTCTCGGTAAGAGAAAAGACAGCGTCTCTCTCAGCGCGTCAAGGAGGAGGAGGGGCAGCGTCCGTGGGCTGCTTGCATCTGCTGGGCTCTGCAAGGGACAGCTGTTCTGCTCCTGTTTTCACCACACCATCGTTATCGTAGTCGTCGCATTTAGTTAAGGCAACGTTGGTAATATTTATACCTGAAAGGTGCCTTGTTTGATGTAAGTTTTTGGACATAAGACGTCAATAAAGATGTCACTAGGAAGTGATCGTCCTTTCAGTGCTCATTAGAGTTCTATTACTAATCAAAACATAGCAAGCGGGACTTTCCCAGGTTGCTGAGTTTTATCTTGTTGAAGAACTCGGAGTGTAATCTAGGAATCTAAGATAGTGGCTTCTGCTGTGTCATATGCTGTAATGAGCTGCAGAGGCGAGTTTCAGAAATATGGCTGAAATATGGCTCTGATCGTTTATGCCATTATAGGGGTATGAATGGATTATAGCCGTATAGGGGCATAAGGTCACAGTATTGATCGGGGTCCTAGATTAGAACACGACATTTTGTTTTAGATTCATAGATTGTTATTTTAGGACCTACGTTTTGTTAGCATAGCTCCAGAATGCTCAATTCTGAGTGAGAGTTGCTCTCTACAAGTATAAAATGAATTAATTAATAAATACTTTCTTGGGTGGTTGGCGCACCTTACTGGTCTGTATAACATAACAAACACAGTACCCAGCTATTATAACCCTCCAGTCGTCGTTACAGAAATGCACTGAATAGTTTAGAAATATTACCATAAAACTGAAAAATACAGGATCAGAGAGTTGCCACAAATGGCTCTGACTTTCGCCCATACTGCTGTGCACTAGGAAGAGATTTATCTCTTCAGAAGAGCAGGTTTCATGCCTGAAGAATCATGGTTTCTTTAGAGAACAAAGCGTACTTTAATGGCAGGGATCTTCTCAGAAGTACTGCCTCTTATCCAAAAGTCAGTCTCTCTGATATCATAGATGTTATGTTGCAAAAACTTGTATAGTGCGCATTCTGCCAGCACAGACCACAATCTGATTTCTGGTTGTTTCAGTAGGATAACCGGTAGTGCCTGTGTAAACAATATGCTCCTTACTTATACATGCTTGTGATGGTGAGAAAAGGAGAGGGCACTCTACAGAAGGGCCAAATTCTCTTTTGAAAGACAAGGCTCTTGCAGAAGGGGTAGTTCTCACACTGCAAGACTATCTTCAATTAAAACAGGTCACGCTTCTGTAGGGCATAAGATGGAACTTTATTTTATTTTGAAAGAGGGGCAGGTCTTTTCAAGTATCGTAAAGCTTCTTTTGGGTTGTTAGAATCCTCCTGAGAAAGGTAGATATATTTTCAGAAGGAGGTGTTTCTTTTTATAGGATAGGGATAATTTTTGAATGAGATAGGTTTCCAAGGGCCAGATGTACGACCTGTCAAATAGCGCATCGCAAATTGCATCGCATTTGTGACTCGCAATTTGCGAGGCGCTATTTGGCATGTACAACAGTCTGTTTAATACTGTTTGTGATTCCCAGTGGGGTCGCAAATTGCGAGGCTCATAAATATTAATGAGCTGCTCACAATTTGCGAGCCCAATCGAGAATTACAGCCCTCCTGGGGATGGTGGCCTGCTGGGCTCAGCAGACCAGCATGTCTGGAACTGCTTTTAAATAAAGAAGCTTTCTTTTTTTTTAATGCAGCCTGTTTTCCTTAACGGAAAATGGAATGCATTTTTTTTTTAATTAAATGTTTTCGTTTACACGCTAAAAAGTGTGGTACATCTGGCCCCAAGTGATCTAAGATTTCTCAATGCAGTCAATTTTCCAGTCATGTGCCTCTTGGTGGTTGTTGGAATTAAAGATGCAGATCACATTGTTAACTATCATCTGCAGTGGCATCCTTACTCGGAAGACACTCAATTTATGATTAAGGTTTGAGATTCTTTTAGTTGACATGGAGTATATTAAAGTTTGGTTCTTTTCACAGTTGGCTGGCTCTAGCATTAAGGCCCAAGACTGATTTCATTTTGTTTGGAACCCAAGTTTTGATAAATGTTTACCTTCTTTCCCTCCTCTGTCACTCTTTGGTCATGCTATTGTGGTTACGTTTGTGGCTATAAAACTGTGTGTTTATTTTTACAGACGGAGAAGAGCCTTAATCAACAATGTCTTCCAAAACCTTAGGTCATTCAGAGAAAAGTTGGATCTACAAGTTTCAGGAAGCCCAAAATGCTGGAGTGAATTTTGATCAAGGACTAAATTAACGAAGACGTTACAACAGCCGGGAAGACTTATATTGGTTTCATGGTGATGGCAAATTGGGTTAAAGGTTCTCTCTCTAAGAACATTTGTGGAGGTGCTCCCAAATTTTTGTTGTAACAAATAATTTCTAACCATCTATCCTGGCTGTTCCAGTTGGGCAGCTATATCTTGCTTACTCAGACCACTTTTCAGCCGACCACCAGGGGTGGACTTTATGTGGGCTATTTGGCGCGTAGCCTTTGGAATACTCTTCCAAATACACTCCACCTCAATCCACCTGTCTTTGCTTTATGTCTAGGAACTAGCTGTTTTCTAATCCCGAGGCATGTAATGCAGACCAGCACCTTAAAATTAAATGTTTGGTTGTATAGGTGCAATCATTAATTGTTCTCACTCATTTTCTTGTGATATGTTCGCATTTCACGGCATACTATAATTTCAGATGCAGTGGGATCACAAGAGAACTAGTTTCTTCATAGGAGTGGATCTCTCCACAGAAAGTCCAAGATTATCTTTGATGGACACTGCTTTCCTCATAAAGACAAGACTTGTGCAAAAGGATTGGGTTATCATCAGAGGAAATGGGCTCTCTCCAGAAAGACCCTTTGATTCTGAATGTCCCTCTCAACCAGTGTCGGGATATCTTCAGAGGGGCAGATTGCTCCTCAAAAAAGGGCTTGACCCTCTTCACAAGGGTAAGTATCTCTCAAAGGGGGTAGAGGTATCTCCAGACAGACAAGGTGCGCTTCTGAGAAGTAAGTTGCTCCTCTAAAGGAATTGGCTCGGGGGCGTGGCCAAGATGGCGAGCTGAGAGGTCGCACTTGCCGAGAGCTCCCGGACCCCTGAATCCCTGCACCGCTTGTAACCGCTGATTCCCCCCCGGATCACGCGGCGACTGAGCCTGGTGCCCACGGTGGAGGCGTGGAGCGACTACTGAGCCCGGTTTGCGCCGTCGGGGGTGAGATCCTGACCGGTGAAGCCCGGGTCGGGGCCCGCTGCATGGCCCGTGTGCGAGCCGGAAGCCGCGAGTCTCCCGACCCTCGGAGCGTGACGGAGCGCCCAGCCGCCTTTGTGTGAAGCCCGCAGCGGCGCATGAACTGTCGGAGTGGGAGTCAGCAGCGGCTTCGAGAACGGCTCGGAGTTGTCCGACGGCGGTTGTACGGAGCGGAGCAGAGTGGAGGTGAAGAGCGGAGTCGACATCGCCTCACTACGCCAGCCCGTGGATTGAAGAGGCCCGCTGGGAGAGGCCGCTCCGGCCGGTTGTCTGAGCGGAGCAGAGGAACGGGGCTCCCGGGGCAGATCTCCCCCTGAGGCTACGGGCCCCGGCGACCTTCGCACCGTGACTTTGCCTACTGGCCGGATTTTTGGGTCCCGGATCGGAGACGGAGAGGGGTTCTCCATCTTGGGCGTTGGCCCCTCGACATCACAGAGCGGCCATTTTGTGGTCTCCGGCCGGGCAGCTCGGCCTTCCTGGTGCTCTTGGTGTGGCGCTGCCCCCGGCTGGCATATAGCTGCTTTCTTTGCCCTCACCGTCCTCTACTCAGCTGCGATGTCGAACGCTAGAGGACAGCGACGAGGCGACCGAACCTTGCCGGACATGCTGGGTCGCGGCGCCCTACGCAGCGGTGGAACCCAACCCGCCACGACCTCCCCGGCCCCGACCAGGGGAGCAGATGGCGGAGAACCCCCGGTGACGAGATCATTTCTCGAATCGCTCTTTAGCTCCCTTCGGGAGGACTTTCAAACGCTCAAGCGTGAGGTGGCCGGGGAGGTCCGCGAAGTAAGGAGAGAGATGGACTCCCTGGGGGAACGTGTGAACACAGTGGAGGAAGCGGGTCACTCCAGGGATGAAGAGATCACCCATCTGCAGCAGGAGGTCCTGCGACTGCGGGAGCAGCAGATTGAGCTACAGGCCCACGCCGAGGACCTTGAAAATCGGTCCAGGCGGAACAACATACGGGTCCGCGGTGTGCCGTCCGGTGAGGAGGGTGAGGACGTGACTGCATATCTGGTGGCCCTCTTTCGTGCGATCCTGGGAGAGTCGGAGGACTTTCGAATCCGCATAGACCGAGCACATCGGGTGGGCCGCCCCCGCAGAGCTACAGCGCCCGCCCCGGACATTCTGGCCTTCCTCCCGAACTTTCCCTTGAAGGAGCGGATCCTCCAAGAAGCACGAGGGCAGCAATCTTTCCGATTCCGGGACCACCCTGTGACCCTGTTTCAGGACTTATCTACAGTCACGCTGCAGAAGAGGAAATCATTCAAGATCGCCACTGACTTCCTCCGGGAGCAAGGGACACAGTACTCTTGGGGGCACCCCTTCCGTCTGATATTTCGATGGAACGGTGTTTTGCATCAGCTTCGGTCCCTCCAGGATGTCTGCGCGGTGTTGGGCCTCACAGCATCGGATACAGATACCCCGGCTCCGCGGCGGAGGCGAAGCACTCGTGACGGATGGCAGCAAGCTGGAGGGGGGACCTCTCCTCCGTCGGAGCGTCCGGGCTCGCCCATGATCAGGGCGAACATGGCGGCTGCCATCCAGGAGGCCTCCAGAGTGGCGGCGAACGGCGAAGTGGCCCTGACGGCCTGAACTCACTCCGGGGGGAGTCTACTCTAGCTTATTCCTCTTGCAGGTGCGGGGATCCGGGGGGTGGGCTGGGAGGAATGGCGAGTGTTGGAGGAGGTGGCTGGACGTCCACTAGACTGATTTACCACGGCCCTGCCCGTTACGGGCCGGACTGGGACAATGTCTTTTTTGAAAAGTTTGAGTAGCAGGGAATGGGGTTGGGACAGGCGGGCAGATGTTTTGCTTCTGGGGCCTAGAGGGGGGGCCAGTTGTGGGGGATGGTGTAGATTTGGTTGTGTGGGGACAAGGGGGGTTTTTCTAGTTGTGGGGTGTTAGGGTTCGGGGACTGTACTGTGCCAGTGGACAGTTCAAAGTTGCTCTGTTTTGAGGCCTCGAGTGGTGCCTTCTGTGTTTGCCTGCGGGGCTTTGCCTCTTGACATGTGCTCCATTGATCCCCCTCCTTGATGGCTCTTAAGGTGCTTACTGTCAATGTGAAAGGGCTGAATAATCCGGTTAAGAGGCGGGCAGTGTTATCCTTGTTAGAAAACTCACAAGCGGATATCTGTCTGTTGCAGGAGACCCATTTGCTGGCTAAGGACTGCTCGAGGATGCGTACCCCTAAGTTCCCCACGCAGCTGTTCTCCTCTAGCGCCTCCAAGACGGCAGGGGTGGCGATCTTGTTTTCTAGGGGGTTCAGGGGAGAGGTCGTGTGCAAGGTAGCAGAACAGAAAGGGAGACTTCTAGTGTACAGGATCAAGATGGGGGGTTTAGCACTGATTGTTGGCACCATCTACTGCCCCAATGATCACCAGGACCAATTCTTACACAGGGCTTTGGAGGACGTAGCATCCACCTCTGATAGGCACATAGTGTTGGGGGGTGATTTGAACCTGGTTTTCGACGCGGCGATGGACAGGTCTGTGCAGCGGCGCCACCAGTTGGGTGAGCTTTCGGGCTCGATTCGAACTCGACTTGAGGAGCTGGATCTGCATGACATGTGGCGCCACCTCCACCCCACCACCCGCGCATACTCTTACTTCTCACATGCCCATAGATCTTATGCGCGATTAGATCATCTCCTTGTGTCGGGCCCAATGCTCCCTTTGGCTTCGAGTGTGGACATGGGGGTCCTCTCTCTTTCTGACCACGCCCCGGTGGAGGGCGCTTTCACTCTGCCCCCGGTGGTTCGGCCGAGAGGGGTCTGGCGGCTCCGGGACACGCTTTTGCACAGGCGGTCGGTGGTGGATCAGATCCGGGCGGCCATTTTGGATTTTCAGACCATAAATGATACTGGGGATACTTCTCGTGCGACACAGTGGGCAGCCCTGAAGGCGGTGCTCCGAGGCGAATTTATAGCGATTTCCTCGGCCGAGAATAGGGACCGACAGCTCAAGAGAGATGAGCTCACCCAGCAGGTGAGGGAGCTGGAGCAGGTTCATCACAGGACAGGGGCCCCCAGGGTGTGGAGGCAGCTGAAGGCGGCACGGAAACTCCTGGCGGCCCTTGACACGGACCGGGTGGAGTATGCGATGCTTCGCCTGAAACACAAATATTATACAGGGGGCGATCGGTGTGGGCGGCTCCTGGCTAATAAACTTAGGGTGCAACACCAGCAGCACCGAGTGAAGGAACTGGTGGACCCGACCGGTGGTAGGGTCACGGCTGATGAGCAAATAGCAGACGTCTTTCGCAGCTTTTATGCTGACCTCTACACCGGGGAAGCCCCTTCGGCCCGGGCTGAGATGGCCTATCTGGACTCGGTCCCGCTCCCGTCGTTGTCTCAGGAGCAGGCTCAGTATCTGGAGCATGACATCCGTATCGAGGAGGTGATCACGGCGATATCCCGGCTTAAATTGGGCAAGGCCCCGGGTCCGGATGGCTTTATCCCGCTGTTCTATAAAACCTTCTGTCAGGAACTGGCGCCTCTACTAACCCGCCTTTTTAACTCCTTCGCAGAGCCGGGAGCCATCCCCTCCGAATTTCTACAGGCCACGGTTTCCGTGATCCCGAAGCCGGGTAAGGACAGGACCGCCTGTGGGTCCTACCGTCCCATTTCGCTACTGAACACAGATTTGAAAGTGTTCACCAGTATATTAGCTGCACGCCTAGCGTTGCACCTCCCAGGCATGGTTGACTCGGACCAAGCGGGCTTCGTGCCCGGTAGGCAAACAGTAGATAACACAAAGAGGGTGACGCACATCCTCGAGAAGGCTTCCAGGAGCCCTGGGGAGAGGATGCTCCTGTCCATAGACGCGGAGAAGGCCTTCGACAGGGTGCACTGGCCCTACCTAGAGAAGGTCCTGAGCAAATTCGGGATTGGGGAGAAGTTCCGTCATCTGATCTTCAATTGTTACCGGTTCCCCTCTGCGGTAGTCCGGGTGAACGGCGGCAGCTCTCGACCCTTCCCCATTGAGCGGGGTACGAGACAGGGGTGCCCTCTCTCCCCTCTGCTCTTTGCCCTGTACATGGAGCCTTTTGCTCAGAGGGTTAGGCAGAACCCCGACATTGTCGGTGTCAAGATGGGTGAATTCCATCATGCGATCAGCCTGTACGCGGATGATGTCATTCTGACGCTGGATGATCCGCGGAGATCGCTGCCGGCCTGCGTAGAGGAACTGAACTTATTCGCCGACGTGGCGGGCTTCAAGGTGAACCTGGGGAAGTCGGCCGCCCTTGACATTTCGCTTACTAACGCCACTAGAGCGGAACTACAGAGGCTTTACCCTCTGAGCTGGTCCAGGGACCGGATCCCGTACTTGGGGATCCTATTGGCGCCCTCCCTCCCGGAGATGGTCACGGCCAACTACGCGGCTCTGGGTGCGAAAATCAGGGAGGAATTGGGCCGGTGGAATAAGGGCACGCTGTCGTTACTGGGTAGGGTGGCCGCGGTGAAGATGACCCTCCTGCCTCAGGTGCTTTACCTCTTCAGAGCGTTGCCGCTCCAGCCCCCCGCGGGGTGGCTTGCGGAGACACAGACTGCCATTGCGCGGTTCGTGTGGCAGGGTCGCAGGCCGAGGATCAAGAGAAGCAACGCTATGCTGTCACCGGAATCCGGGGGGCTGGGGATACCGGACTTGCGGAAATATTTCCAGGCCGCTCAGCTCCGCTATCTAGTGGAATGGAGCCGGTGGGAGTCTGATAAGCACTGGCTGTTCCAGGACCAGGCGGTGGCGGGTAGGACGCTGCAGGAAGTACCATTCTTGAAGCGGGCCCATCGACCCCCCAATCTCTATGCGTCTCTGGTAACGCGGGTCCCGCTCCGGACGTGGGACTCGGTGGCTGCCAGGTGCGAGCTTACCACCTTCCCCTCTCCCTTTACGCCGCTCATTGGCAACCCGGACTTCGGCCCCGGGATGGAGCAGGGCGCTTATGAGCGCTGGCGGGTGGCCCGCTGCTGCACTCTGTATCACTTGTACTGCCCTGAGGGAGTTGTCCCCTTCCCGGACCTGAGGAGGGATTATGGCCTCCCGGAAACGGAGCGCATGCGATACATGCAGGCGCGCCACTGGGCATTACAACCCCAAGTGCGCGACGCGGCACACCGGGAAATCACGGCGTATGAGCGTTGGTTAATTACTCGCACGTCGGACGCTAAACTGATCTCAGACCTGTATAAAATGCTGCAGCCCCCCTCCTTTCATATTCACAACCCCGGTCGGGAACGTTGGGAGCGTGAGCTCGGGCGCGTGTTGAGCCATAAAGAATGGGAACACATCTCCTTCCGCGCACGTCACTCGGCCTACCACACGGGTCTTACGGAGACCTTCACTAAAATCTCGACCTACTGGTACCGTACTCCGGAGAAACTGCACGAGATGGACAGGGCAATACCAGGGACGTGCTGGCGCAACTGTGGCAATACTGGCACCCTAACACACATACTATGGGAATGTCCCCTGCTGGCTCCTTACTGGGAAGAGGTTTTGGGCGAGGTAGACAAATGCTTTGGGATAGAACTGCCTAGATTCCCGGCCTATGTTCTGCTAGGGTTGCCGAATGGGCTGATGTATCCCCTTAGATCTAAGAGAGGTAGACAGATCGCAATTGCGCTGGGGTCAGCGGTGCAGAATATTCTCATACACTGGCGCACTACCACACTTCCCTCTGTAGTTGGTTGGCTGCACAGATTATGGCATGTCCTTGGAATGGAGAAGATGTCCTTAGTAGCCTTGGGGGATACTGATACCTTTGAGGAACTGTGGGAGCCCTTTCACAGCCTGTTATGTTCCGAGTTTCGGGAGATCACATGCCCTAGATACCTTAGGTTGTTAAGGCTGACACCGCCACCGGACCCGCCTGCTTGATTGGGTGGGGTCGGTACTGTATAGCGGGGATTTTCGGAGAGTTGCATGTAGCGGAGACTGTAGATATTGGCACAGTACAGGGGGTGGGTTAGGGTTAGGTAGTTGGGGGTTCTGTTTGGTTAGGTAGGTTCTTGGAGCGGGGTTGCTTCTCCTCCCTTCACCCCTCCCTTTTTTTCCCTTCCCCTCTTCCCCTCCCCCCCCCTTTCTTCTTTTCTTTTTTTCTTCCGTTCTCTCTTGGTCCCCCCCCCTGATTTTCTTTCCTCCCCCCCATCCCGTCCCTCCCTCCCTTTCTCCCCCCCCCCCCCCCCCTCGTTGTTTGTATGTGACCACAGGTGAGAAAGCTATGCCCCCGAGTCGGATGGGGCCTCTTGCAAACTTGTAACTGCATTACTGTACTTGCTGTACAATGCACATTGCTGTGCGGTTCCTGTGGTTTACTTGTTCCTTGCCCCCTTGTGTCCTACCCCACCCTGCTTCAATAAAATACTTTAAACCTAAAGGAATTGGCTCTCATCAGAAGGCAAAACGCTCTTAAACCCAACTTGTGTAATCAATACACTTGCGACATATTTTACCCACTGAGTGTCACTGTCTTTATTATGTTGCATGCATTGTATTGTTATAATTTTAAGTGTCCTCGCATCCTCAAAGGGCTAGGGGTAGCAATGCTACGATGCAGACCCGCACCTTGCTAAATGTTTTTGGTGTAGAAGTGCGTTCTTTAATTTGGGACCTCTCAGATAGCAGGAACATCTTCAGAAAGAGTGTTCTTTCTCGATGTGAGTGGAGATTTCCTCAGAAGGTATTTATTTCGAGGCAAAATGATATTTTGCAGTTGATGCACTCCTACTCTCCAGGCAGCATGTCAGTGTAATGACCCTTCTAGTGTTTGAGTTTGAGTTTGAGTTTAAAAGCACTTTTAGAGCGCACGTATACCGGCGGTTTCTTGGCGCTATAGCTAGCGGGAACTGATGTTAGGAGCAGGGAGGGTGGAGGGGACGCTTATTCAAAGGACTTTGTGAATAAGTAGGTTTTGAGATTTTTACGGAATTGGGGATAGAGGGTGATAGCGCGAAGTTGAAGAGGAAGGGAGTTCCAGAGGGTAGGTGCAAGAATAGCAAATTTGGAGCCGCCCCACTTCTTTCGTCGGAAGCGTGGGATGGTGAGGAGGGACTGGGAAGACGAACGTAGGTCCCTGGAGGGGACATAAGAGACAATCTCAGAAGAGATGAAGGAGGGTGCCAGACCAGATCGGGCCAGGAAAGTGATGGATGCGAGCTTGAATTGAATTCTAGCTCGCACGGGGAGCCAATGAAGAGATTTCAGAAGTGGGGTAGAGCGGTGGAATTTAGGGAGGTTGAAAGCCAGGCGGGCCGCCTGGTTTTGGATCTGTTGTAGGCGACGCAAACTGTATGCAGGGATACCGGCATACAGAGCGTTCCCATAGTCCAGGCAGGACACCACCATGGCCAGAATGATAAGTTTGAGGGCAGAGAGAGTAAAGAAACGGGACACCTTGCGTATAGTACGCAGTGAAAGGAAGGAAGAAGATACCACAGAGCTCACCTGGGAGTGAAGGGTGAGTTGGGAGTTAAGTTTTATGCCTAATGTTTTGACTGAGGAGGAGGGAACAGGAGGAGGGCCAAGAGAGGGGGGCCAGAAGAGAGGGGACCAGGGGCTGGATGAACCACCCGTCAGCACCAACTCGGTTTTATCCGGGTTGAGTTTGAGGTGGTTGTGGCTCATCCAGTCCCTGATGTGGAACATGACAGTTTGAAAGTTAAGGACAGCAGAGGGAGAGGAGAGATCAAAGACCAGCTGGAGGTCATCCGCATAATTAAATACGGCGACCTACATCTGTTGAAGAGAGAAAATAAGAGGGGCAATATATAGATTGAACAAAAGGGGGGAAAGAGAGGAACCTTGGGGGACCCCGCACTGAACTTTCCGGAAATCCGCTGTGTAGTCACCCAGGCGGACAGCCTGTGTGCGGTCGCTCAGGAAGGAGGATAACCAGACCAGGGCAGACCCCCCGATCCCCGCCGCCCCGATACGGGAAAGTAAGATGTTGTGATCCACCGTATCAAAGGCGGCTGAGAGGTCGAGGAGCACAAGGGCCTGGTGCTGATTGGGTTCCATACCCTCCCTGAGGGTGTCGAGAACCGACATGACAACGGACTCCGTAGAGTGTGCGGGGCGAAAACCAGCTTGACGGGGGGCAAGGGCTCCATGTTTCTCCACAAAGGAGCTCAGAGCGCAGGTGACGTGGCGCTCGAGCACCTTGGCCAGAAATGGCAGGAGGGAGATGGGACGGAAATTGGCAGGGACAGAGGGATCTGCCCCAGGTTTTTTCAGGATGGGCACAATTACCGCAGACTTCAAGGAGCTAGGGACTATGCCTTGAGCAAGGGAACTGTTGAGGAGGTGAAGGGGGGGATCTGGACAAGAAACAAAGATGTGACGGAGGATGTGGGCAGGACAAGGGTCAAGTGGGGAGCCGGATTTGATCAAAGGCACCAATGAGGTCAGGTTTTCCCGAGTGATAGGGGGAAAGGTGGTCAGTTTGCCTTTGGGTGGGGGACAATGAGGATCAACAAAAGATGGGGAAGGTGGAGGGATGTTGGCCTTGATAGTGGCAATTTTGTGGATGAAATAATTATTGAGAGAGAGACAGAGGTCTTCGGACGGGGCTGGTTTTAGCGTAGTTCTGTCCGAGAACGCCAGGTTGTGGACGATGGAGAATATCTCCTTAGACTGGTTCTCCGCTGCTAAAATTTTGGAGGAGAAGTAGGCTGTTTTGGCCTCCAGGATGCCTTTTTTGTACTGGCTGATGATGTTGATATATTCCAGTTTCAGAGTGGGGCAGTAGTTTCTCCTCCAGGCCCGCTCCGCGCGGCGAACTGTTAGTTTGGTGGCTTTAAGCTCTTTATTAAACCACCGGTTGGCGTCTTTGTCGCGTTTAGAAGTGATGCGCTTGAGCGGGGCAACGGAGTCGCAGCTGTGGGAGAGCCACTGATCTATGGCGTCAACCTGGGAGACAGTAGTAAGGCCCTGAAGAGACGGGAGAGAGCTGGTAAGGAGGGAGGAGAGATTCTCAAGGTTGACACGGCCCCATGATCGGACCCAAGTGTTTTTGGGCCGGGAGGGCTTGGCTGGGGGAAGAATAGGAAGGAGAAATGAGATCAGGTGGTGGTCGGACCAAGGGCACGGGGAGATAGATAGTGATTCCACAGGGCAGTTCAGGGACCAGATCTGGTCGAGCAGGTGACCTTTGATGTGGGTGGGGGAGTGAACATGAGGTATGAAGTTAAGGGAGTGAAGGGTTTCGGAAAATTCCTTTGATGATGGACATTCCGCGGGATCAGAGGGCCAAAAATGAAAGTCGCCAAGGAGCAAGATGGAGGAATTGTTGATTGTAATGGTGGCCAGGACCTCCAAAAAGTCAGGAAGAAACTGTAGGGGGGACTGAGGGGGACGATAAGTGAGGAAGCAGGTTAGGGGGGGAGAGGTAGATACTGTGCGGATCACCAAAAATTCGGTGGTGGCAATGTTGGGTAGGGATAGAGTTTGAAAAGGGAGATCGGTGCGTGCGATGACCGCCACGCCGCCCCCAGCTCTGCCTGAAGGGCGGTCAGCCCTAAGGGCATAGTAGGAGGCCGGAAGGGTGGATAGGAGTGCTGGGAGGGAGTCGTCGCAGAACCAGGTCTCAGTTAAGAAGAGGAGATCTGGAGCATGAATATCCAGCAAGACCGAAAGTTCATGCGCGTGGGCAACGGCGGACCGGGTGTTGAGGTAGAAGGCTGTGAGGTTTTTAGGGGTTGGCGGAGGAGCAGACTTACAAGTCGTGGGCGGGGTATCCAATGTAGGAAGAGGGCGAGGAAGAGGGGAGAGGGAAGCTATGCCGAGAGCAGAGATGCGAGAGCTGATAGTGGCCGAGATGGGCCAGGGGCCCTGGTAGCTGCGAAGTAGGTCCGGGGTAAAGGTGATGGGTGGGGCAGAGTGGGGAGCCCCTAGTCCCGGCCAGTCGCGGACGAGCGCAGACGAGCTTGCCTTATGCGCGCCTTCGGCGCGCAATCGTCGCGCCCGCTGCGCTTCCTACCAAGACACATAATTATATAGAATTCTATTTTCGTGACGGATCGAATAGGACCGCCGAGGAACGCTGTGGAAAGACTAGTAGGACCCAGGAGCAGGGAGGCCGCTTGCAATCCTAAAGGCAGCAGGAACCCTGACATCCACAACGAGGTGCCTGAGAACCAGAACAAAAAAGAAATTGCAATTAGCAGCAACTTTTTAATGGGTCATTGAAGAAACCCATATAGGAGAACACGGTGGCTCCTCCTGGTAGTCGAAGACCAAGCGTGAAAAGTGTTAATATAAGAGGTAATACACCGAACACTAAAACCGAAAATAAGTCCAGAAATCAGATGGCAACAAGGTTTTGAACAGAAAATATTGTCTGGTGGGGAAATTTACTCCACTTGTTTTAAGAATCTGTCCTGAAGAAGGTAGAAATACAAGAAACCGAAACGCCGCGTCGACCTGTGATTCTTTGTTTTTAAATTGTTTTACGCAAATGTATTAACTTTGTTTCCTTGATTAATTGTATGCTTTGTAATAATGGAATTTTAAATTTGTATGTATAATAAATGTGTAACAGAGTAACTCATGGTGTGGTAAACTTTTCCTTTTTTTAAGATTTAATGAAGACATTGACTTATGTACATGTTTGTTGAAAACTATGGCCTTTTAGCTCATTGTGGGTATTACTAGAAAACGGTCATTTTTAATGTTGGTTATACGGTGACAACAATCCCCTTTCAATAACAGTCGGCATCTTTAGGGATACTAGTAACTAGAACAGTAAATATACATTGCTCTTTTTTGATTATACACGGATAGTAAGTAAGCACGAATCATTGTAACTTTACCTTTCCCGCCAGATTATTGGCATGCTTTATAAAGTCGTATCTAGATAAATGGAACACTCACCCTAGATTCTAGGAACTAGGTGTGACACACAGTCTTTGACTGTCTTCTCGTGGGGACGCCCTGTTCTCATTTTAATGTGAGTAAGCAGCATGGGTAATCTGTGGGCCTTCAGCACCTAAAATGGACAGTGTGTTTATTTGAAGTACAGACAGGAGAATGCATGAGTGTGACGTGTGTGTGTGTGACTGGGATTGCAGGACATGGAGAAGAGAGGGACAGAGTGCTAGCAGAGGCTCAGTTGCGCTCCAGCCCGCATCTTGGTGCCACCATTCCAGCTTACAGTCGGTCTCACACACTTGTGTGAATTGCTTTTGAATAATTGACAGATTTACGCGAACTCTCCATAGGGGGCACTTTGCAATCCTATGCGTGGTTCATCCCCAGCTAATTCCACTTGAGAATTCGCAGAGAAGGCCTTAGTTAAGATAGCTGCCTGGGTAGAGAGACATTTGACGCCCTTGCTGATGCTAGCGAATTAAACGAGGCAGCAGGGTGGGCCCTTTCACGGGTCAGGTCCTGGTAGAGCAGTGACTGGCCCCTGAACACAAACCCCTCTAGACGTTCCCAGAGCACCTCATTTACCGAAAGCGGACCTGCCTCATGCTGATGGTGGTTTTCCTGGTGTGTGTCAATAAGGGTGAGGCGGGAAGGGAGCGCAACAGGGGAGGGGGCAATTGGGGGGAGGGTAATGGGGTGTAAAAAAAGAGTGCCCATGCTGTGATAATGAAGGATTAAAACCACTTCAACTTGGCAAACCAGACACAAACAAGCATTCAGAGACAAGGCTGGAGCCAGAAGACAGGGTTGCTGCTGTTGGCATTAACTTAATGCACCCAGTTCCATGCGCCCCTCAGAATATTGGCGCCTTGAACCTTGGCATAGTGCACCGATGCTTAAGGCCGCACTAAGTATATGGTTCTATGCGGAATTGGAAATAAAGGATTAATATAACGAAACCAGTCTACATTAAATAAACTACACATTCGATACAAACTCTAAGGTTTGAAGGCACTGAGTGAAATTACTGATAACAGCAATTGTCAAAATATACACTATTTAGCCAGCCCAAGCAAGGCCTATGAATATCTGTGAGAAATGACAGGATTGGGTTCCCATAAGCACAGTCTCTGGGGGGTGGGGAGCGGCATCATTTTTAGGTCTCGCCTAGCGTTGCAGCGCATGTGTATTGCGCGCTTGGCGAGCCTTAAAGTGAGAGAGGAGATTTGAGAAGGGGACTTGAAACCCCGCCCATCATTTTCATTGGGTCGCATCAGAGTTTATGCTAAACGCTGGCTTCCCATTGAAAAAGATGCTTTTGGGCTGCTGCTCTTGCTCCCTTTTGGACGGCCCATCCGGACTGGGTCGTCTGCTTCACGACTGTCGTGAAGCACTTTCTTATCTTTAGGGGGGTCATCTGCTAATTAGAAACAGATGGCCCTCCCTAAAGATAAGAAAGTGTGCAGGCACTACCCTGCACACTGAGGTCTCCTTGCTTCAGCGTCCCCCCCCCCCCCCTATCCCTCGGAGCACACATCCGCTCGGGGAGCCGCTCCTCCTACATTTCTTTTGCACTTGTACAAGTAACTCTTTGGTAAGCTCCCTAAGCCGTGAAATACAAACCACAGTTCAGCATACATTTTGCTTATTTAATCACTAATCCTTTAATTTTCTTCGAAATAGGCTGCATCCATATACATTTTTCTGTTGTGCTTTTTGTAATAAGTTTGTTCCAGCATATTGTGGTCAGGACTTGTGCCCTGACTTGTTTTTAGACAAGAAATCGACTTCCAGTTGGGTATATTGTAGCGCCTCATGCTTCTCTGCACTAGCAGGGGTTGGTGTGACAGATCGAGTACCATATGGTGCACTTTGCTGTCCGTCAGGCCTCGCCTAATGGAAAACTCCTGTTCGCTAATTAGGGTTATGGTCACACAAATATCACCGCAGTCCCTCAGTGTGTACTTTTTAGTGCGGAGCATGCAGTAAAGTTCCATTTCTGATGTTGGCGCTGAGAAGTCGTTCGCATTCTCACTCCTGGGCGAGTACAAGTAGAACTTATGAATATATTCCACCACTGCCACAAAACACGGCATACTATAATGAGCAGCAAAGTACAAATGTACATTAATAATGTTGAGGCTGTAGTCCTTTCATTTAATATTTTAAAGATTTTTATATTGACAAAGCTGGCATACGGGGCAGTTCAGCCGTCCGACCGCTACAGTCGAGAGCCACGAATTTCAACATCGTATGATCACACTGATGAAAGAGTGAGTCGAGTGAGAAGATAGTGGGGCAGGGAGCGCCAACAGCCTCCTAGGTAACTCACTTTTCCCACAGGGGTGCCCAGAGCTAGAGGGAACTAGGAGAGAAGTCGGGGAATACTCGGTCATCCATGGATCCGAACTGAGTTTTGTTGTACCGCAGCCCCAGTCCAGGCACCCTAGGGTCCTGGCAATATTTAATGGTTTTATCTACGACTGTCATGTTAACAGAACGTGTTTCCTTTGGAAAGATTGCTATTCTAGTACTATTAACTGTATATTCTGTTATACAACACACTCACATACATTCAACCTATCCACAAACATGGAGGGAGCAGTATAATTCCACACCCCAAACCCTTTGCTAGTGAGTCAAAAACAGTAATTTTATCAAAATATATCGATTTATTTCTCTACTTATTTAAAAAAGCATAAGCTTAACAGTGCATAGGTAGACAGTATCTCTGTTACATCAAAATCTCATCAAAAAACACAGTAATTATCATTTAAAGCCACCCCACCCCTGTTAAGTTTCAATAATTCTATTCACGTTTTTTACACAACAGAGCCACATTAATAAGCAGTTGGCCTCAGCTTGTTTGCTAATGAAGTAAATACCCCCAACCACATCATCTGTAAACTTCCCTCCCATATACGGATTTATGTAATTCTATGCCATGCAACCATGCACCATCATTTTGCATGCAATATGCATTTTGGCATGCTAGGAAGTTCAGGAATCTTCAGAAACCACATATTTTACTCAGTTACCCCAGTCTTCCCTCATAAAGATAGCATAGCATGTTTTGCAGCTAATATTCAGAAGGCTACCAGCGTTCCTTGTAGTGAATAAATGCTTTCTGAGGGGGGCTGAGTAGGATCACTGAAGGGCATCTAGAGAGGGCACACCTGTAACAAGGCATATTCTCCGCAACACATCATCGGTGTGGACAGGACCACAAAACAAGTGGTGTTCCCTGCTTTCCAAAGCCTCGCCAGCGGAGGTTTGATCTTTTGTTGTAAAATCTAAGTAAGCCAGCAAGAGTATAGCACCACCCAAATAATATTTTAATAATGGTGTGTGAGTCACTGAAAGCTAGAGCCAGGCTTGGGCCTGAAGACTGGCTTTGGCTCAGCTCGAAGTCCTGTTAGAACCTCAAGCCCACAACGAGTTGAGCTTTCATGTGGTCTCTACCTGCCTCCCTCCTTCCCTCCACTGAGGATGTGGCGTTATGGTCAGGCCTGTTGATTTTGGAACTGTGGAAACAGGTTTGAGTCTCTGCATCAACTCAACATTCTGTGATTCTGGGCAGATCACTTAATCTCCCCATGCCCATAAACAATGCATATGTCTATGTTAGGGTGACCGGACTTTGAGAAGCAAAAAACAAGCCAGACATCAATATATATGAAATTGGAGGTGGCAACTTGGAGTTTCTGCACATATATATATATATATATATATATATATATATATATATATATATATATATATATATATATATATATATATATATATATATATATATATATATATATATATATATATGTGCAGAAACTCCAAGTTGCCACCTCCAATTTCAGGTAACTGATTTTATTTGCAGGGTTTTCTAGTGCAACCGACCATGACGCGTTTCGGGCTATGCAGCCCTTGTT